>NW_027462596.1:0-54964 GCF_050947455.1 Rhinoderma darwinii
ATATGGAGCATGCTGGTAAAACCTGGGCATCTTCTGTATATAATTATATATGTACAGCTGGTATAAGTTATACATCTTCCTGTATATAGTGATATGGAGCATGCTGGTATAACCTGGGTATCTTCTGTATATAATTATATATGTACAGCTGGTATAAGTTATACATCTTCTTGTATGTAGTGATATGGAGCATGCTGGTATAACCCGGGTATCTTCTGTATATAATTATATATGTACAGCTGGTATAAGTTATACATCTTCTTGTATATAGTGATATGGAGCATGCTGATATAACCTGGGTATGTTCTGTATATAATTATATATGTACAGCTGCTATAAGTTACACATCTTCCTGTATATAGTGATATGGAGCATGCTGGTATAACCTGGGTATCTTCTGTATATAATTATATATGTACAGCTGGTATAAGTTATACATCTTCTTGTATATAGTGATATGGAACATGCTGGTATAACCTGGGTATCTTCTGTATATAATTATATATGTACAGCTGGTATAAGTTATACATCTTCCTGTATATAGTGATATGGAGCATGCTGGTATAACCTGGGTATATTCTGTATATAATTATATATGTACAGCTGGTGTAAGTTATACATCTTCCTGTATATAGTGATATGGAGCATGCTGGTATAACCTGGGTATATTCTGTATATAATTATATATGTACAGCTGGTATAAGTTATACATCTTCCTGTATATAGTGATATGGAGCATGCTGGTATAACCTGGGTATATTCTGTATATAATTATATATGTACAGCTGGTATAAGTTACACATATTCTTGTATATAGTGATATGGAGCATGCTGGTATAACCTGGGTATCTTCTGTATATAATTATATATGTACAGCTGGTATAAGTTATACATCTTCCTGTATATAGTGATATGGAGCATGCTGGTATAACCTGGGTATCTTCTGTATATAATTATATATGTACAGCTGGTATAAGTTATACATCTTCCTGTATATAGTGATATGGAGCATGCTGGTATAACCTGGGTATCTTCTGTATATAGTTATATAGGTATAGCTGGTATAAGTTATACATCTTCCTGTATATAGTGATATGGAGCATGCTGGTATAACCTGGGCATCTTCTGTATATAATTATATATGTACAGCTTGTATTAGTTATACATCTTCTTGTATATAGTGATATGGAGCATGCTGGTATAACCTGGGTATCTTCTGTATATAATTATATATGTACAGCTGCTATAAGTTACACATCTTCCTGTATATAGTGATATGGAGCATGCTGGTATAACCTGGGTATCTTCTGTATATAATTATATATGTGCAGCTGGTATAAGTTATACATCTTCTTGTATATAGTGATATGGAGCATGCTGGTATAACCTGGGTATCTTCTGTATATAATTATATATGTTCAGCAGGTATAAGTTATACATCTTCTTGTATATAGTGATATGGAGCATGCTGGTATAACCTGGGTATCTTCTGTATAAAATTATATATGTACAGCTGGTATAAGTTATACATCTTCTTGTATATAGTGATATGGAGCATGCTGGTATAACCTGGGTATCTTCTGTATAAAATTATATATGTACAGCTGATATAAGTTATACATCTTCTTGTATATAGTGATATGAAGCATGCTGGTATAACCTAGGTATCTTCTGTATATAATTATATATGTACAGCTGGTATAAGTTATACATCTTCTTGTATATAGTGATATGGAGCATGCTGGTATAACCTGGGTATCTTCTGTATATAATTATATATGTATAGCTGGTATTTGTTATACATCTTCTTGTATATAGTGATATGGAGCATGCTGGTATAACCTGGGTATCTTCTGTATATAATTATATATGTACAGCTGGTATAAGTTATACATCTTCTTGTATATAGTGATATGGAACATGCTGGTATAACCTGGGTGTCTTCTGTGTATAAAATTATATATGTACAGCTGGTATAAGTTATACATCTTCTTGTATATAGTGATATGGAGCATGCTGGTATAACCTGGGTATCTTCTGTATATAATTATATATGTACAGCTGGTATAAGTTATACATCTTCTTGTATATATTGATATGGAGCATGCTGGTATAACCTGGGAATCTTCTGTATAAAATTATATATGTACAGCTGGTATAAGTTATACATCTTCTTGTATATAGTGATATGGAGCATGCTGGTATAACCTGGGTATCTTCTGTATATAATTATATATGTGCAGCTGGTATAAGTTATACATCTTCTTGTATATAGTGATATGGAGCATGCTGGTATAACCTGGGTATCTTCTGTATATAATTATATATGTTCAGCAGGTATAAGTTATACATCTTCTTGTATATAGTGATATGGAGCATGCTGGTATAACCTGGGTATCTTCTGTATAAAATTATATATGTACAGCTGGTATAAGTTATACATCTTCTTGTATATAGTGATATGGAGCATGCTGGTATAACCTGGGTATCTTCTGTATAAAATTATATATGTACAGCTGGTATAAGTTACACATCTTCTTGTATATAGTGATATGAAGCATGCTGGTATAACCTGGGTATCTTCTGTATATAAGTATATATATACAGCTGAAATAAGTTATACATCTTCTTGTATATAGTGATATGGAGCATGCTGGTATAACCTGGGTATCTTCTGTATATAATTATATATGTACAGCTGGTATAAGTTATACATCTTCTTGTATATAGTGATATGGAACATGCTGGTATAACCTGGGTATCTTCTGTATATAATTATATATGTACAGCTGGTATAAGTTATACATCTTCTTGTATATAGTGATATGGAGCATGCTGGTATAACCTGGGTATCTTCTGTATATAATTATATATGTACAGCTGGTATAAGTTATACATCTTCTTGTATATAGTGATATGGAGCATGCTGGTATAACCTGGGTATCTTCTGTATATAATTATATATGTACAGCTGGTATAAGTTATACATCTTCTTGTATATAGTGATATGGAGCATGCTGGTATAACCTGGGTATCTTCTGTATATAATTATATATGTATAGCTGGTATTTGTTATACATCTTCTTGTATATAGTGATATGGAGCATGCTGGTATAACCTGGGTATCTTCTGTATATAATTATATATGTACAGCTGGTATAAGTTATACATCTTCTTGTATATAGTGATATGGAACATGCTGGTATAACCTGGGTATCTTCTGTGTATAAAATTATATATGTACAGCTGGTATAAGTTATACATCTTCTTGTATATAGTGATATGGAGCATGCTGGTATAACCTGGGTATCTTCTGTATATAATTATATATGTACAGCTGGTATAAGTTATACATCTTCTTGTATATAGTGATATGGAGCATGCTGGTATAACCTGGGTATCTTCTGTATAAAATTATATATGTACAGCTGGTATAAGTTAACCATCTTCTTGTATATAGTGATATGGAGCATGCTGGTATAACCTGGGTATCTTCTGTATAAAATTATATATGTACAGCTGGTATAAGTTATACATCTTCTTGTATATAGTGATATGAAGCATGCTGGTATAACCTGGGTATATTCTGTATATAAGTATATATGTACAGCTGAAATAAGTTATACATCTTCTTGTATATAGTGATATGGAGCATGCTAGTATAACCTGGGTATCTTCTGTATATAATATATATGTACAGCTGGTATAAGTTATACATCTTCTTGTATATAGTGATATGGAACATGCTGGTATAACCTGGGTATCTTCTGTATATAATTATATATGTACAGCTGATATAAGTTATACATCTTCTTGTATATAGTGATATGGAGCATGCTGGTATAACCTGGGTATCTTCTGTATATAATTATATATGTACAGCTGCTATAAGTTACACATCTTCCTGTATATAGTGATATGGAGCATGCTGGTATAACCTGGGTATCTTCTGTATACAATTATATATGTGCAGCTGGTATAAGTTATACATCTTCTTGTATATAGTGATATGGAGCATGCTGGTATAACCTGGGTATCTTCTGTATAAAATTATATATGTACAGCTGGTATAAGTTATACATCTTCTTGTATATAGTGATATGGAGCATGCTGGTATAACCTGGGTATCTTCTGTATAAAATTATATATGTACAGCTGATATAAGTTATACATCTTCTTGTATATAGTGATATGAAGCATGCTGGTATAACCTAGGTATCTTCTGTATATAATTATATATGTACAGCTGGTATAAGTTATACATCTTCTTGTATATAGTGATATGGAGCATGCTGGTATAACCTGGGTATCTTCTGTATATAATTATATATGTACAGCTGGTATAAGTTATACATCTTCTTGTATATAGTGATATGGAGCATGCTGGTATAACCTGGGTATCTTCTGTATATAATTATATATGTACAGCTGGTATAAGTTATACATCTTCTTGTATATAGTGATATGGAGCATGCTGGTATAACCTGGGTATCTTCTGTATATAATTATATATGTACAGCTGGTATAAGTTATACATCTTCTTGTATATAGTGATATGGAGCATGCTGGTATAACCTGGGTATCTTCTGTATATAATTATATATGTATAGCTGGTATTTGTTATACATCTTCTTGTATATAGTGATATGGAGCATGCTGGTATAACCTGGGTATCTTCTGTATATAATTATATATGTACAGCTGGTATAAGTTATACATCTTCTTGTATATAGTGATATGGAACATGCTGGTATAACCTGGGTATCTTCTGTGTAGAAAATTATATATGTACAGCTGGTATAAGTTATACATCTTCTTGTATATAGTGATATGGAGCATGCTGGTATAACCTGGGTATCTTCTGTATATAATTATATATGTACAGCTGGTATAAGTTATACATCTTCTTGTATATAGTGATATGGAGCATGCTGGTATAACCTGGGTATCTTCTGTATATAATTATATATGTACAGCTGGTATAAGTTATACATCTTCTTGTATGTAGTGATATGGAGCATGCTGGTATAACCCGGGTATCTTCTGTATATAATTATATATGTACAGCTGGTATAAGTTATACATCTTCTTGTATATAGTGATATGGAGCATGCTGATATAACCTGGGTATGTTCTGTATATAATTATATATGTACAGCTGCTATAAGTTACACATCTTCCTGTATATAGTGATATGGAGCATGCTGGTATAACCTGGGTATCTTCTGTATATAATTATATATGTACAGCTGGTATAAGTTATACATCTTCTTGTATATAGTGATATGGAACATGCTGGTATAACCTGGGTATCTTCTGTATATAATTATATATGTACAGCTGGTATAAGTTATACATCTTCCTGTATATAGTGATATGGAGCATGCTGGTATAACCTGGGTATATTCTGTATATAATTATATATGTACAGCTGGTATAAGTTATACATCTTCCTGTATATAGTGATATGGAGCATGCTGGTATAACCTGGGTATATTCTGTATATAATTATATATGTACAGCTGGTATAAGTTATACATCTTCCTGTATATAGTGATATGGAGCATGCTGGTATAACCTGGGTATATTCTGTATAGAATTATATATGTACAGCTGGTATAAGTTACACATATTCTTGTATATAGTGATATGGAGCATGCTGGTATAACCTGGGTATCTTCTGTATATAATTATATATGTACAGCTGGTATAAGTTATACATCTTCCTGTATATAGTGATATGGAGCATGCTGGTATAACCTGGGTATCTTCTGTATATAATTATATATGTACAGCTGGTATAAGTTATACATCTTCCTGTATATAGTGATATGGAGCATGCTGGTATAACCTGGGTATCTTCTGTATATAGTTATATAGGTATAGCTGGTATAAGTTATACATCTTCCTGTATATAGTGATATGGAGCATGCTGGTATAACCTGGGCATCTTCTGTATATAATTATATATGTACAGCTTGTATTAGTTATACATCTTCTTGTATATAGTGATATGGAGCATGCTGGTATAACCTGGGTATCTTCTGTATATAATTATATATGTACAGCTGCTATAAGTTACACATCTTCCTGTATATAGTGATATGGAGCATGCTGGTATAACCTGGGTATCTTCTGTATATAATTATATATGTGCAGCTGGTATAAGTTATACATCTTCTTGTATATAGTGATATGGAGCATGCTGGTATAACCTGGGTATCTTCTGTATATAATTATATATGTTCAGCAGGTATAAGTTATACATCTTCTTGTATATAGTGATATGGAGCATGCTGGTATAACCTGGGTATATTCTGTATATAATTATATATGTACAGCTGGTATAAGTTATAAATCTAACTGTATATAGTGATATGGAGCATGCTGGTATAACCTGGCTATATTCTGTATATAATTATATATGTACAGCTGGTATAAGTTATACATCTTCCTGTATATAGTGATATGGAGCATGCTGGTATAACCTGGGTATATTCTGTATATAATTATATATGTACAGCTGGTATAAGTTACACATATTCTTGTATATAGTGATATGGAGCATGCTGGTATAACCTGGGTATCTTCTGTATATAATTATATATGTACAGCTGGTATAAGTTATACATCTTCCTGTATATAGTGATATGGAGCATGCTGGTATAACCTGGGTATCTTCTGTATATAATTATATATGTACAGCTGGTATAAGTTATACATCTTCCTGTATATAGTGATATGGAGCATGCTGGTATAACCTGGGTATCTTCTGTATATAGTTATATAGGTATAGCTGGTATAAGTTATACATCTTCCTGTATATAGTGATATGGAGCATGCTGGTATAACCTGGGCATCTTCTGTATATAATTATATATGTACAGCTTGTATTAGTTATACATCTTCTTGTATATAGTGATATGGAGCATGCTGGTATAACCTGGTTATCTTCTGTATATAATTATATATGTACAGCTGCTATAAGTTACACATCTTCCTGTATATAGTGATATGGAGCATGCTGGTATAACCTGGGTATCTTCTGTATATAATTATATATGTGCAGCTGGTATAAGTTATACATCTTCTTGTATATAGTGATATGGAGCATGCTGGTGTAACCTGGGTATCTTCTGTATATAATTATATATGTTCAGCAGGTATAAGTTATACATCTTCTTGTATATAGTGATATGGAGCATGCTGGTATAACCTGGGTATCTTCTGTATAAAATTATATATGTACAGCTGGTATAAGTTATACATCTTCTTGTATATAGTGATATGGAGCATGCTGGTATAACCTGGGTATCTTCTGTATAAAATTATATATGTACAGCTGATATAAGTTATACATCTTCTTGTATATAGTGATATGAAGCATGCTGGTATAACCTAGGTATCTTCTGTATATAATTATATATGTACAGCTGGTATAAGTTATACATCTTCTTGTATATAGTGATATGGAGCATGCTGGTATAACCTGGGTATCTTCTGTATATAATTATATATGTATAGCTGGTATTTGTTATACATCTTCTTGTATATAGTGATATGGAGCATGCTGGTATAACCTGGGTATCTTCTGTATATAATTATATATGTACAGCTGGTATAAGTTATACATCTTCTTGTATATAGTGATATGGAACATGCTGGTATAACCTGGGTGTCTTCTGTGTATAAAATTATATATGTACAGCTGGTATAAGTTATACATCTTCTTGTATATAGTGATATGGAGCATGCTGGTATAACCTGGGTATCTTCTGTATATAATTATATATGTACAGCTGGTATAAGTTATACATCTTCTTGTATATATTGATATGGAGCATGCTGGTATAACCTGGGAATCTTCTGTATAAAATTATATATGTACAGCTGGTATAAGTTATACATCTTCTTGTATATAGTGATATGGAGCATGCTGGTATAACCGGGGTATCTTCTGTATATAATTATATATGTGCAGCTGGTATAAGTTATACATCTTCTTGTATATAGTGATATGGAGCATGCTGGTATAACCTGGGTATCTTCTGTATATAATTATATATGTTCAGCAGGTATAAGTTATACATCTTCTTGTATATAGTGATATGGAGCATGCTGGTATAACCTGGGTATCTTCTGTATAAAATTATATATGTACAGCTGGTATAAGTTATACATCTTCTTGTATATAGTGATATGGAGCATGCTGGTATAACCTGGGTATCTTCTGTATAAAATTATATATGTACAGCTGGTATAAGTTACACATCTTCTTGTATATAGTGATATGAAGCATGCTGGTATAACCTGGGTATCTTCTGTATATAAGTATATATATACAGCTGAAATAAGTTATACATCTTCTTGTATATAGTGATATGGAGCATGCTGGTATAACCTGGGTATCTTCTGTATATAATTATATATGTACAGCTGGTATAAGTTATACATCTTCTTGTATATAGTGATATGGAACATGCTGGTATAACCTGGGTATCTTCTGTATATAATTATATATGTACAGCTGGTATAAGTTATACATCTTCTTGTATATAGTGATATGGAGCATGCTGGTATAACCTGGGTATCTTCTGTATATAATTATATATGTACAGCTGGTATAAGTTATACATCTTCTTGTATATAGTGATATGGAGCATGCTGGTATAACCTGGGTATCTTCTGTATATAATTATATATGTACAGCTGGTATAAGTTATACATCTTCTTGTATATAGTGATATGGAGCATGCTGGTATAACCTGGGTATCTTCTGTATATAATTATATATGTATAGCTGGTATTTGTTATACATCTTCTTGTATATAGTGATATGGAGCATGCTGGTATAACCTGGGTATCTTCTGTATATAATTATATATGTACAGCTGGTATAAGTTATACATCTTCTTGTATATAGTGATATGGAACATGCTGGTATAACCTGGGTATCTTCTGTGTATAAAATTATATATGTACAGCTGGTATAAGTTATACATCTTCTTGTATATAGTGATATGGAGCATGCTGGTATAACCTGGGTATCTTCTGTATATAATTATATATGTACAGCTGGTATAAGTTATACATCTTCTTGTATATAGTGATATGGAGCATGCTGGTATAACCTGGGTATCTTCTGTATAAAATTATATATGTACAGCTGGTATAAGTTATACATCTTCTTGTATATAGTGATATGGAGCATGCTGGTATAACCTGGGTATCTTCTGTATAAAATTATATATGTACAGCTGGTATAAGTTATACATCTTCTTGTATATAGTGATATGAAGCATGCTGGTATAACCTGGGTATCTTCTGTATATAAGTATATATATACAGCTGAAATAAGTTATACATCTTCTTGTATATAGTGATATGGAGCATGCTGGTATAACCTGGGTATCTTCTGTATATAATTATATATGTACAGCTGGTATAAGTTATACATCTTCTTGTATATAGTGATATGGAACATGCTGGTATAACCTGGGTATCTTCTGTATATAATTATATATGTACAGCTGGTATAAGTTATACATCTTCTTGTATATAGTGATATGGAGCATGCTGGTATAACCTGGGTATCTTCTGTATATAATTATATATGTACAGCTGGTATAAGTTATACATCTTCTTGTATATAGTGATATGGAGCATGCTGGTATAACCTGGGTATCTTCTGTATATAATTATATATGTACAGCTGGTATAAGTTATACATCTTCTTGTATATAGTGATATGGAGCATGCTGGTATAACCTGGGTATCTTCTGTATATAATTATATATGTATAGCTGGTATTTGTTATACATCTTCTTGTATATAGTGATATGGAGCATGCTGGTATAACCTGGGTATCTTCTGTATATAATTATATATGTACAGCTGGTATAAGTTATACATCTTCTTGTATATAGTGATATGGAACATGCTGGTATAACCTGGGTATCTTCTGTGTATAAAATTATATATGTACAGCTGGTATAAGTTATACATCTTCTTGTATATAGTGATATGGAGCATGCTGGTATAACCTGGGTATCTTCTGTATATAATTATATATGTACAGCTGGTATAAGTTATACATCTTCTTGTATATAGTGATATGGAGCATGCTGGTATAACCTGGGTATCTTCTGTATAAAATTATATATGTACAGCTGGTATAAGTTATACATCTTCTTGTATATAGTGATATGGAGCATGCTGGTATAACCTGGGTATCTTCTGTATAAAATTATATATGTACAGCTGGTATAAGTTATACATCTTCTTGTATATAGTGATATGAAGCATGCTGGTATAACCTGGGTATATTCTGTATATAAGTATATATGTACAGCTGAAATAAGTTATACATCTTCTTGTATATAGTGATATGGAGCATGCTAGTATAACCTGGGTATCTTCTGTATATAATATATATGTACAGCTGGTATAAGTTATACATCTTCTTGTATATAGTGATATGGAACATGCTGGTATAACCTGGGTATCTTCTGTATATAATTATATATGTACAGCTGATATAAGTTATACATCTTCTTGTATATAGTGATATGGAGCATGCTGGTATAACCTGGGTATCTTCTGTATATAATTATATATGTACAGCTGCTATAAGTTACACATCTTCCTGTATATAGTGATATGGAGCATGCTGGTATAACCTGGGTATCTTCTGTATACAATTATATATGTGCAGCTGGTATAAGTTATACATCTTCTTGTATATAGTGATATGGAGCATGCTGGTATAACCTGGGTATCTTCTGTATAAAATTATATATGTACAGCTGGTATAAGTTATACATCTTCTTGTATATAGTGATATGGAGCATGCTGGTATAACCTGGGTATCTTCTGTATAAAATTATATATGTACAGCTGATATAAGTTATACATCTTCTTGTATATAGTGATATGAAGCATGCTGGTATAACCTAGGTATCTTCTGTATATAATTATATATGTACAGCTGGTATAAGTTATACATCTTCTTGTATATAGTGATATGGAGCATGCTGGTATAACCTGGGTATCTTCTGTATATAATTATATATGTACAGCTGGTATAAGTTATACATCTTCTTGTATATAGTGATATGGAGCATGCTGGTATAACCTGGGTATCTTCTGTATATAATTATATATGTACAGCTGGTATAAGTTATACATCTTCTTGTATATAGTGATATGGAGCATGCTGGTATAACCTGGGTATCTTCTGTATATAATTATATATGTACAGCTGGTATAAGTTATACATCTTCTTGTATATAGTGATATGGAGCATGCTGGTATAACCTGGGTATCTTCTGTATATAATTATATATGTATAGCTGGTATTTGTTATACATCTTCTTGTATATAGTGATATGGAGCATGCTGGTATAACCTGGGTATCTTCTGTATATAATTATATATGTACAGCTGGTATAAGTTATACATCTTCTTGTATATAGTGATATGGAACATGCTGGTATAACCTGGGTATCTTCTGTGTAGAAAATTATATATGTACAGCTGGTATAAGTTATACATCTTCTTGTATATAGTGATATGGAGCATGCTGGTATAACCTGGGTATCTTCTGTATATAATTATATATGTACAGCTGGTATAAGTTATACATCTTCTTGTATATAGTGATATGGAGCATGCTGGTATAACCTGGGTATCTTCTGTATATAATTATATATGTACAGCTGGTATAAGTTATACATCTTCTTGTATGTAGTGATATGGAGCATGCTGGTATAACCCGGGTATCTTCTGTATATAATTATATATGTACAGCTGGTATAAGTTATACATCTTCTTGTATATAGTGATATGGAGCATGCTGATATAACCTGGGTATGTTCTGTATATAATTATATATGTACAGCTGCTATAAGTTACACATCTTCCTGTATATAGTGATATGGAGCATGCTGGTATAACCTGGGTATCTTCTGTATATAATTATATATGTACAGCTGGTATAAGTTATACATCTTCTTGTATATAGTGATATGGAACATGCTGGTATAACCTGGGTATCTTCTGTATATAATTATATATGTACAGCTGGTATAAGTTATACATCTTCCTGTATATAGTGATATGGAGCATGCTGGTATAACCTGGGTATATTCTGTATATAATTATATATGTACAGCTGGTATAAGTTATACATCTTCCTGTATATAGTGATATGGAGCATGCTGGTATAACCTGGGTATATTCTGTATATAATTATATATGTACAGCTGGTATAAGTTATACATCTTCCTGTATATAGTGATATGGAGCATGCTGGTATAACCTGGGTATATTCTGTATAGAATTATATATGTACAGCTGGTATAAGTTACACATATTCTTGTATATAGTGATATGGAGCATGCTGGTATAACCTGGGTATCTTCTGTATATAATTATATATGTACAGCTGGTATAAGTTATACATCTTCCTGTATATAGTGATATGGAGCATGCTGGTATAACCTGGGTATCTTCTGTATATAATTATATATGTACAGCTGGTATAAGTTATACATCTTCCTGTATATAGTGATATGGAGCATGCTGGTATAACCTGGGTATCTTCTGTATATAGTTATATAGGTATAGCTGGTATAAGTTATACATCTTCCTGTATATAGTGATATGGAGCATGCTGGTATAACCTGGGCATCTTCTGTATATAATTATATATGTACAGCTTGTATTAGTTATACATCTTCTTGTATATAGTGATATGGAGCATGCTGGTATAACCTGGTTATCTTCTGTATATAATTATATATGTACAGCTGCTATAAGTTACACATCTTCCTGTATATAGTGATATGGAGCATGCTGGTATAACCTGGGTATCTTCTGTATATAATTATATATGTGCAGCTGGTATAAGTTATACATCTTCTTGTATATAGTGATATGGAGCATGCTGGTATAACCTGGGTATCTTCTGTATATAATTATATATGTTCAGCAGGTATAAGTTATACATCTTCTTGTATATAGTGATATGGAGCATGCTGGTATAACCTGGGTATCTTCTGTATAAAATTATATATGTACAGCTGGTATAAGTTATACATCTTCTTGTATATAGTGATATGGAGCATGCTGGTATAACCTGGGTATCTTCTGTATAAAATTATATATGTACAGCTGATATAAGTTATACATCTTCTTGTATATAGTGATATGAAGCATGCTGGTATAACCTGGGTATCTTCTGTATATAATTATATATGTACAGCTGGTATAAGTTATACATCTTCTTGTATATAGTGATATGGAGCATGCTGGTATAACCTGGGTATCTTCTGTATATAATTATATATGTATAGCTGGTATTTGTTATACATCTTCTTGTATATAGTGATATGGAGCATGCTGGTATAACCTGGGTATCTTCTGTATATAATTATATATGTACAGCTGGTATAAGTTATACATCTTCTTGTATATAGTGATATGGAACATGCTGGTATAACCTGGGTGTCTTCTGTGTATAAAATTATATATGTACAGCTGGTATAAGTTATACATCTTCTTGTATATAGTGATATGGAGCATGCTGGTATAACCTGGGTATCTTCTGTATATAATTATATATGTACAGCTGGTATAAGTTATACATCTTCTTGTATATATTGATATGGAGCATGCTGGTATAACCTGGGAATCTTCTGTATAAAATTATATATGTACAGCTGGTATAAGTTATACATCTTCTTGTATATAGTGATATGGAGCATGCTGGTATAACCTGGGTATCTTCTGTATATAATTATATATGTGCAGCTGGTATAAGTTATACATCTTCTTGTATATAGTGATATGGAGCATGCTGGTATAACCTGGGTATCTTCTGTATATAATTATATATGTTCAGCAGGTATAAGTTATACATCTTCTTGTATATAGTGATATGGAGCATGCTGGTATAACCTGGGTATCTTCTGTATAAAATTATATATGTACAGCTGGTATAAGTTATACATCTTCTTGTATATAGTGATATGGAGCATGCTGGTATAACCTGGGTATCTTCTGTATAAAATTATATATGTACAGCTGGTATAAGTTACACATCTTCTTGTATATAGTGATATGAAGCATGCTGGTATAACCTGGGTATCTTCTGTATATAAGTATATATATACAGCTGAAATAAGTTATACATCTTCTTGTATATAGTGATATGGAGCATGCTGGTATAACCTGGGTATCTTCTGTATATAATTATATATGTACAGCTGGTATAAGTTATACATCTTCTTGTATATAGTGATATGGAACATGCTGGTATAACCTGGGTATCTTCTGTATATAATTATATATGTACAGCTGGTATAAGTTATACATCTTCTTGTATATAGTGATATGGAGCATGCTGGTATAACCTGGGTATCTTCTGTATATAATTATATATGTACAGCTGGTATAAGTTATACATCTTCTTGTATATAGTGATATGGAGCATGCTGGTATAACCTGGGTATCTTCTGTATATAATTATATATGTACAGCTGGTATAAGTTATACATCTTCTTGTATATAGTGATATGGAGCATGCTGGTATAACCTGGGTATCTTCTGTATATAATTATATATGTATAGCTGGTATTTGTTATACATCTTCTTGTATATAGTGATATGGAGCATGCTGGTATAACCTGGGTATCTTCTGTATATAATTATATATGTACAGCTGGTATAAGTTATACATCTTCTTGTATATAGTGATATGGAACATGCTGGTATAACCTGGGTATCTTCTGTGTATAAAATTATATATGTACAGCTGGTATAAGTTATACATCTTCTTGTATATAGTGATATGGAGCATGCTGGTATAACCTGGGTATCTTCTGTATATAATTATATATGTACAGCTGGTATAAGTTATACATCTTCTTGTATATAGTGATATGGAGCATGCTGGTATAACCTGGGTATCTTCTGTATAAAATTATATATGTACAGCTGGTATAAGTTATACATCTTCTTGTATATAGTGATATGGAGCATGCTGGTATAACCTAGGTATCTTCTGTATAAAATTATATATGTACAGCTGGTATAAGTTATACATCTTCTTGTATATAGTGATATGGAGCATGCTGGTATAACCTGGGTATCTTCTGTATAAAATTATATATGTACAGCTGGTATAAGTTATACATCTTCTTGTATATAGTGATATGGAGCATGCTGGTATAACCTGGGTATCTTCTGTATAAAATTATATATGTACAGCTGGTATAAGTTATACATCTTCTTGTATATAGTGATATGGAGCATGCTGGTATAACCTGGGTATCTTCTGTATAAAATTATATATGTACAGCTGGTATAAGTTATACATCTTCTTGTATATAGTGATATGGAGCATGCTGGTATAACCTGGGTATCTTCTGTATATAATTATATATGTACAGCTGGTATAAGTTATACATCTTCTTGTATATAGTGATATGGAGCATGCTGGTATAACCTGGGTATCTTCTGTATAAAATTATATATGTACAGCTGGTATAAGTTATACATCTTCTTGTATATAGTGATATGGAGCATGCTGGTATAACCTGGGTATCTTCTGTATAAAATTATATATGTACAGCTGGTATAAGTTATACATCTTCTTGTATATAGTGATATGGAGCATGCTGGTATAACCTGGGTATCTTCTGTATATAATTATATATGTACAGCTGGTATAAGTTATACATCTTCTTGTATATAGTGATATGGAGCATGCTGGTATAACCTGGGTATCTTCTGTATAAAATTATATATGTACAGCTGGTATAAGTTATACATCTTCTTGTATATAGTGATATGGAGCATGCTGGTATAACCTGGGTATCTTCTGTATAAAATTATATATGTACAGCTGGTATAAGTTATACATCTTCTTGTATATAGTGATATGAAGCATGCTGGTATAGCCTGGGTATTTTCTGTATATAAGTATATATGTACAGCTGAAATAAGTTATACATCTTCTAGTATATAGTGATATGGAGCATGCTGGTATAACCTGGGTATCTTCTGTATATAATATATATGTACAGCTGGTATAAGTTATACATCTTCTTGTATATAGTGATATGGAACATGCTGGTATAACCTGGGTATCTTCTGTATATAATTATATATGTACAGCTTGTATTAGTTATACATCTTCTTGTATATAGTGATATGGAGCATGCTGGTATAACCTGGGTATCTTCTGTATATAATTATATATGTACAGCTGCTATAAGTTACACATCTTCCTGTATATAGTGATATGGAGCATGCTGGTATAACCTGGGTATCTTCTGTATATAATTATATATGTGCAGCTGGTATAAGTTATACATCTTCTTGTATATAGTGATATGGAGCATGCTGGTATAACCTGGGTATCTTCTGTATATAATTATATATGTACAGCAGGTATAAGTTATACATCTTCTTGTATATAGTGATATGGAGCATGCTGGTATAACCTGGGTATCTTCTGTATAAAATTATATATGTACAGCTGGTATAAGTTATACATCTTCTTGTATATAGTGATATGGAGCATGCTGGTATAACCTGGGTATCTTCTGTATAAAATTATATATGTACAGCTGATATAAGTTATACATCTTCTTGTATATAGTGATATGGAACATGCTGGTATAACCCGGGTATCTTCTGTATATAATTATATATGTACAGCTGGTATAAGTTATACATCTTCCTGTATATAGTGATATGGAGCATGCTGGTATAACCTGGGTATCTTCTGTATATAATTATATATGTACAGCTGGTATAAGTTATACATCTTCCTGTATATAGTGATATGGAGCATGCTGGTATAACCTTGGTATCTTCTGTATATAATTATATATGTACAGCTGGTATAAGTTATACATCTTCTTGTATATAGTGATATGGAACATGCTGGTATAACCTGGGTATCTTCTGTATATAATTATATATGTACAGCTGGTATAAGTTATACATCTTCCTGTATATAGTGATATGGAGCATGCTGGTATAACCTGGGTATATTCTGTATATAATTATATATGTACAGCTGGTATAAGTTATACATCTTCTTGTATATAGTGATATGGAGCATGCTGGTATAACCTGGGTATCTTCTGTATATAATTATATATGTACAGCTGGTATAAGTTATACATCTTCCTGTATATAGTGATATGGAGCATGCTGGTATAACCTGGGTATCTTCTGTATATAATTATATATGTACAGCTGGTATAAGTTATACATCTTCCTGTATATAGTGATATGGAGCATGCTGGTATAACCTGGGTATCTTCTGTATATAGTTATATAGGTATAGCTGGTATAAGTTATACATCTTCCTGTATATAGTGATATGGAGCATGCTGGTAAAACCTGGGCATCTTCTGTATATAATTATATATGTACAGCTGGTATAAGTTATACATCTTCCTGTATATAGTGATATGGAGCATGCTGGTATAACCTGGGTATCTTCTGTATATAATTATATATGTACAGCTGGTATAAGTTATACATCTTCTTGTATGTAGTGATATGGAGCATGCTGGTATAACCCGGGTATCTTCTGTATATAATTATATATGTACAGCTGGTATAAGTTATACATCTTCTTGTATATAGTGATATGGAGCATGCTGATATAACCTGGGTATGTTCTGTATATAATTATATATGTACAGCTGCTATAAGTTACACATCTTCCTGTATATAGTGATATGGAGCATGCTGGTATAACCTGGGTATCTTCTGTATATAATTATATATGTACAGCTGGTATAAGTTATACATCTTCTTGTATATAGTGATATGGAACATGCTGGTATAACCTGGGTATCTTCTGTATATAATTATATATGTACAGCTGGTATAAGTTATACATCTTCCTGTATATAGTGATATGGAGCATGCTGGTATAACCTGGGTATATTCTGTATATAATTATATATGTACAGCTGGTGTAAGTTATACATCTTCCTGTATATAGTGATATGGAGCATGCTGGTATAACCTGGGTATATTCTGTATATAATTATATATGTACAGCTGGTATAAGTTATACATCTTCCTGTATATAGTGATATGGAGCATGCTGGTATAACCTGGGTATATTCTGTATATAATTATATATGTACAGCTGGTATAAGTTACACATATTCTTGTATATAGTGATATGGAGCATGCTGGTATAACCTGGGTATCTTCTGTATATAATTATATATGTACAGCTGGTATAAGTTATACATCTTCCTGTATATAGTGATATGGAGCATGCTGGTATAACCTGGGTATCTTCTGTATATAATTATATATGTACAGCTGGTATAAGTTATACATCTTCCTGTATATAGTGATATGGAGCATGCTGGTATAACCTGGGTATCTTCTGTATATAGTTATATAGGTATAGCTGGTATAAGTTATACATCTTCCTGTATATAGTGATATGGAGCATGCTGGTATAACCTGGGCATCTTCTGTATATAATTATATATGTACAGCTTGTATTAGTTATACATCTTCTTGTATATAGTGATATGGAGCATGCTGGTATAACCTGGGTATCTTCTGTATATAATTATATATGTACAGCTGCTATAAGTTACACATCTTCCTGTATATAGTGATATGGAGCATGCTGGTATAACCTGGGTATCTTCTGTATATAATTATATATGTGCAGCTGGTATAAGTTATACATCTTCTTGTATATAGTGATATGGAGCATGCTGGTATAACCTGGGTATCTTCTGTATATAATTATATATGTTCAGCAGGTATAAGTTATACATCTTCTTGTATATAGTGATATGGAGCATGCTGGTATAACCTGGGTATCTTCTGTATAAAATTATATATGTACAGCTGGTATAAGTTATACATCTTCTTGTATATAGTGATATGGAGCATGCTGGTATAACCTGGGTATCTTCTGTATAAAATTATATATGTACAGCTGATATAAGTTATACATCTTCTTGTATATAGTGATATGAAGCATGCTGGTATAACCTAGGTATCTTCTGTATATAATTATATATGTACAGCTGGTATAAGTTATACATCTTCTTGTATATAGTGATATGGAGCATGCTGGTATAACCTGGGTATCTTCTGTATATAATTATATATGTATAGCTGGTATTTGTTATACATCTTCTTGTATATAGTGATATGGAGCATGCTGGTATAACCTGGGTATCTTCTGTATATAATTATATATGTACAGCTGGTATAAGTTATACATCTTCTTGTATATAGTGATATGGAACATGCTGGTATAACCTGGGTGTCTTCTGTGTATAAAATTATATATGTACAGCTGGTATAAGTTATACATCTTCTTGTATATAGTGATATGGAGCATGCTGGTATAACCTGGGTATCTTCTGTATATAATTATATATGTACAGCTGGTATAAGTTATACATCTTCTTGTATATATTGATATGGAGCATGCTGGTATAACCTGGGAATCTTCTGTATAAAATTATATATGTACAGCTGGTATAAGTTATACATCTTCTTGTATATAGTGATATGGAGCATGCTGGTATAACCTGGGTATCTTCTGTATATAATTATATATGTGCAGCTGGTATAAGTTATACATCTTCTTGTATATAGTGATATGGAGCATGCTGGTATAACCTGGGTATCTTCTGTATATAATTATATATGTTCAGCAGGTATAAGTTATACATCTTCTTGTATATAGTGATATGGAGCATGCTGGTATAACCTGGGTATCTTCTGTATAAAATTATATATGTACAGCTGGTATAAGTTATACATCTTCTTGTATATAGTGATATGGAGCATGCTGGTATAACCTGGGTATCTTCTGTATAAAATTATATATGTACAGCTGGTATAAGTTACACATCTTCTTGTATATAGTGATATGAAGCATGCTGGTATAACCTGGGTATCTTCTGTATATAAGTATATATATACAGCTGAAATAAGTTATACATCTTCTTGTATATAGTGATATGGAGCATGCTGGTATAACCTGGGTATCTTCTGTATATAATTATATATGTACAGCTGGTATAAGTTATACATCTTCTTGTATATAGTGATATGGAACATGCTGGTATAACCTGGGTATCTTCTGTATATAATTATATATGTACAGCTGGTATAAGTTATACATCTTCTTGTATATAGTGATATGGAGCATGCTGGTATAACCTGGGTATCTTCTGTATATAATTATATATGTACAGCTGGTATAAGTTATACATCTTCTTGTATATAGTGATATGGAGCATGCTGGTATAACCTGGGTATCTTCTGTATATAATTATATATGTACAGCTGGTATAAGTTATACATCTTCTTGTATATAGTGATATGGAGCATGCTGGTATAACCTGGGTATCTTCTGTATATAATTATATATGTATAGCTGGTATTTGTTATACATCTTCTTGTATATAGTGATATGGAGCATGCTGGTATAACCTGGGTATCTTCTGTATATAATTATATATGTACAGCTGGTATAAGTTATACATCTTCTTGTATATAGTGATATGGAACATGCTGGTATAACCTGGGTATCTTCTGTGTATAAAATTATATATGTACAGCTGGTATAAGTTATACATCTTCTTGTATATAGTGATATGGAGCATGCTGGTATAACCTGGGTATCTTCTGTATATAATTATATATGTACAGCTGGTATAAGTTATACATCTTCTTGTATATAGTGATATGGAGCATGCTGGTATAACCTGGGTATCTTCTGTATAAAATTATATATGTACAGCTGGTATAAGTTAACCATCTTCTTGTATATAGTGATATGGAGCATGCTGGTATAACCTGGGTATCTTCTGTATAAAATTATATATGTACAGCTGGTATAAGTTATACATCTTCTTGTATATAGTGATATGAAGCATGCTGGTATAACCTGGGTATATTCTGTATATAAGTATATATGTACAGCTGAAATAAGTTATACATCTTCTTGTATATAGTGATATGGAGCATGCTAGTATAACCTGGGTATCTTCTGTATATAATATATATGTACAGCTGGTATAAGTTATACATCTTCTTGTATATAGTGATATGGAACATGCTGGTATAACCTGGGTATCTTCTGTATATAATTATATATGTACAGCTGATATAAGTTATACATCTTCTTGTATATAGTGATATGGAGCATGCTGGTATAACCTGGGTATCTTCTGTATATAATTATATATGTACAGCTGCTATAAGTTACACATCTTCCTGTATATAGTGATATGGAGCATGCTGGTATAACCTGGGTATCTTCTGTATACAATTATATATGTGCAGCTGGTATAAGTTATACATCTTCTTGTATATAGTGATATGGAGCATGCTGGTATAACCTGGGTATCTTCTGTATAAAATTATATATGTACAGCTGGTATAAGTTATACATCTTCTTGTATATAGTGATATGGAGCATGCTGGTATAACCTGGGTATCTTCTGTATAAAATTATATATGTACAGCTGATATAAGTTATACATCTTCTTGTATATAGTGATATGAAGCATGCTGGTATAACCTAGGTATCTTCTGTATATAATTATATATGTACAGCTGGTATAAGTTATACATCTTCTTGTATATAGTGATATGGAGCATGCTGGTATAACCTGGGTATCTTCTGTATATAATTATATATGTACAGCTGGTATAAGTTATACATCTTCTTGTATATAGTGATATGGAGCATGCTGGTATAACCTGGGTATCTTCTGTATATAATTATATATGTACAGCTGGTATAAGTTATACATCTTCTTGTATATAGTGATATGGAGCATGCTGGTATAACCTGGGTATCTTCTGTATATAATTATATATGTACAGCTGGTATAAGTTATACATCTTCTTGTATATAGTGATATGGAGCATGCTGGTATAACCTGGGTATCTTCTGTATATAATTATATATGTATAGCTGGTATTTGTTATACATCTTCTTGTATATAGTGATATGGAGCATGCTGGTATAACCTGGGTATCTTCTGTATATAATTATATATGTACAGCTGGTATAAGTTATACATCTTCTTGTATATAGTGATATGGAACATGCTGGTATAACCTGGGTATCTTCTGTGTAGAAAATTATATATGTACAGCTGGTATAAGTTATACATCTTCTTGTATATAGTGATATGGAGCATGCTGGTATAACCTGGGTATCTTCTGTATATAATTATATATGTACAGCTGGTATAAGTTATACATCTTCTTGTATATAGTGATATGGAGCATGCTGGTATAACCTGGGTATCTTCTGTATATAATTATATATGTACAGCTGGTATAAGTTATACATCTTCTTGTATGTAGTGATATGGAGCATGCTGGTATAACCCGGGTATCTTCTGTATATAATTATATATGTACAGCTGGTATAAGTTATACATCTTCTTGTATATAGTGATATGGAGCATGCTGATATAACCTGGGTATGTTCTGTATATAATTATATATGTACAGCTGCTATAAGTTACACATCTTCCTGTATATAGTGATATGGAGCATGCTGGTATAACCTGGGTATCTTCTGTATATAATTATATATGTACAGCTGGTATAAGTTATACATCTTCTTGTATATAGTGATATGGAACATGCTGGTATAACCTGGGTATCTTCTGTATATAATTATATATGTACAGCTGGTATAAGTTATACATCTTCCTGTATATAGTGATATGGAGCATGCTGGTATAACCTGGGTATATTCTGTATATAATTATATATGTACAGCTGGTATAAGTTATACATCTTCCTGTATATAGTGATATGGAGCATGCTGGTATAACCTGGGTATATTCTGTATATAATTATATATGTACAGCTGGTATAAGTTATACATCTTCCTGTATATAGTGATATGGAGCATGCTGGTATAACCTGGGTATATTCTGTATAGAATTATATATGTACAGCTGGTATAAGTTACACATATTCTTGTATATAGTGATATGGAGCATGCTGGTATAACCTGGGTATCTTCTGTATATAATTATATATGTACAGCTGGTATAAGTTATACATCTTCCTGTATATAGTGATATGGAGCATGCTGGTATAACCTGGGTATCTTCTGTATATAATTATATATGTACAGCTGGTATAAGTTATACATCTTCCTGTATATAGTGATATGGAGCATGCTGGTATAACCTGGGTATCTTCTGTATATAGTTATATAGGTATAGCTGGTATAAGTTATACATCTTCCTGTATATAGTGATATGGAGCATGCTGGTATAACCTGGGCATCTTCTGTATATAATTATATATGTACAGCTTGTATTAGTTATACATCTTCTTGTATATAGTGATATGGAGCATGCTGGTATAACCTGGGTATCTTCTGTATATAATTATATATGTACAGCTGCTATAAGTTACACATCTTCCTGTATATAGTGATATGGAGCATGCTGGTATAACCTGGGTATCTTCTGTATATAATTATATATGTGCAGCTGGTATAAGTTATACATCTTCTTGTATATAGTGATATGGAGCATGCTGGTATAACCTGGGTATCTTCTGTATATAATTATATATGTTCAGCAGGTATAAGTTATACATCTTCTTGTATATAGTGATATGGAGCATGCTGGTATAACCTGGGTATATTCTGTATATAATTATATATGTACAGCTGGTATAAGTTATAAATCTAACTGTATATAGTGATATGGAGCATGCTGGTATAACCTGGCTATATTCTGTATATAATTATATATGTACAGCTGGTATAAGTTATACATCTTCCTGTATATAGTGATATGGAGCATGCTGGTATAACCTGGGTATATTCTGTATATAATTATATATGTACAGCTGGTATAAGTTACACATATTCTTGTATATAGTGATATGGAGCATGCTGGTATAACCTGGGTATCTTCTGTATATAATTATATATGTACAGCTGGTATAAGTTATACATCTTCCTGTATATAGTGATATGGAGCATGCTGGTATAACCTGGGTATCTTCTGTATATAATTATATATGTACAGCTGGTATAAGTTATACATCTTCCTGTATATAGTGATATGGAGCATGCTGGTATAACCTGGGTATCTTCTGTATATAGTTATATAGGTATAGCTGGTATAAGTTATACATCTTCCTGTATATAGTGATATGGAGCATGCTGGTATAACCTGGGCATCTTCTGTATATAATTATATATGTACAGCTTGTATTAGTTATACATCTTCTTGTATATAGTGATATGGAGCATGCTGGTATAACCTGGTTATCTTCTGTATATAATTATATATGTACAGCTGCTATAAGTTACACATCTTCCTGTATATAGTGATATGGAGCATGCTGGTATAACCTGGGTATCTTCTGTATATAATTATATATGTGCAGCTGGTATAAGTTATACATCTTCTTGTATATAGTGATATGGAGCATGCTGGTGTAACCTGGGTATCTTCTGTATATAATTATATATGTTCAGCAGGTATAAGTTATACATCTTCTTGTATATAGTGATATGGAGCATGCTGGTATAACCTGGGTATCTTCTGTATAAAATTATATATGTACAGCTGGTATAAGTTATACATCTTCTTGTATATAGTGATATGGAGCATGCTGGTATAACCTGGGTATCTTCTGTATAAAATTATATATGTACAGCTGATATAAGTTATACATCTTCTTGTATATAGTGATATGAAGCATGCTGGTATAACCTAGGTATCTTCTGTATATAATTATATATGTACAGCTGGTATAAGTTATACATCTTCTTGTATATAGTGATATGGAGCATGCTGGTATAACCTGGGTATCTTCTGTATATAATTATATATGTATAGCTGGTATTTGTTATACATCTTCTTGTATATAGTGATATGGAGCATGCTGGTATAACCTGGGTATCTTCTGTATATAATTATATATGTACAGCTGGTATAAGTTATACATCTTCTTGTATATAGTGATATGGAACATGCTGGTATAACCTGGGTGTCTTCTGTGTATAAAATTATATATGTACAGCTGGTATAAGTTATACATCTTCTTGTATATAGTGATATGGAGCATGCTGGTATAACCTGGGTATCTTCTGTATATAATTATATATGTACAGCTGGTATAAGTTATACATCTTCTTGTATATATTGATATGGAGCATGCTGGTATAACCTGGGAATCTTCTGTATAAAATTATATATGTACAGCTGGTATAAGTTATACATCTTCTTGTATATAGTGATATGGAGCATGCTGGTATAACCGGGGTATCTTCTGTATATAATTATATATGTGCAGCTGGTATAAGTTATACATCTTCTTGTATATAGTGATATGGAGCATGCTGGTATAACCTGGGTATCTTCTGTATATAATTATATATGTTCAGCAGGTATAAGTTATACATCTTCTTGTATATAGTGATATGGAGCATGCTGGTATAACCTGGGTATCTTCTGTATAAAATTATATATGTACAGCTGGTATAAGTTATACATCTTCTTGTATATAGTGATATGGAGCATGCTGGTATAACCTGGGTATCTTCTGTATAAAATTATATATGTACAGCTGGTATAAGTTACACATCTTCTTGTATATAGTGATATGAAGCATGCTGGTATAACCTGGGTATCTTCTGTATATAAGTATATATATACAGCTGAAATAAGTTATACATCTTCTTGTATATAGTGATATGGAGCATGCTGGTATAACCTGGGTATCTTCTGTATATAATTATATATGTACAGCTGGTATAAGTTATACATCTTCTTGTATATAGTGATATGGAACATGCTGGTATAACCTGGGTATCTTCTGTATATAATTATATATGTACAGCTGGTATAAGTTATACATCTTCTTGTATATAGTGATATGGAGCATGCTGGTATAACCTGGGTATCTTCTGTATATAATTATATATGTACAGCTGGTATAAGTTATACATCTTCTTGTATATAGTGATATGGAGCATGCTGGTATAACCTGGGTATCTTCTGTATATAATTATATATGTACAGCTGGTATAAGTTATACATCTTCTTGTATATAGTGATATGGAGCATGCTGGTATAACCTGGGTATCTTCTGTATATAATTATATATGTATAGCTGGTATTTGTTATACATCTTCTTGTATATAGTGATATGGAGCATGCTGGTATAACCTGGGTATCTTCTGTATATAATTATATATGTACAGCTGGTATAAGTTATACATCTTCTTGTATATAGTGATATGGAACATGCTGGTATAACCTGGGTATCTTCTGTGTATAAAATTATATATGTACAGCTGGTATAAGTTATACATCTTCTTGTATATAGTGATATGGAGCATGCTGGTATAACCTGGGTATCTTCTGTATATAATTATATATGTACAGCTGGTATAAGTTATACATCTTCTTGTATATAGTGATATGGAGCATGCTGGTATAACCTGGGTATCTTCTGTATAAAATTATATATGTACAGCTGGTATAAGTTATACATCTTCTTGTATATAGTGATATGGAGCATGCTGGTATAACCTGGGTATCTTCTGTATAAAATTATATATGTACAGCTGGTATAAGTTATACATCTTCTTGTATATAGTGATATGAAGCATGCTGGTATAACCTGGGTATCTTCTGTATATAAGTATATATATACAGCTGAAATAAGTTATACATCTTCTTGTATATAGTGATATGGAGCATGCTGGTATAACCTGGGTATCTTCTGTATATAATTATATATGTACAGCTGGTATAAGTTATACATCTTCTTGTATATAGTGATATGGAACATGCTGGTATAACCTGGGTATCTTCTGTATATAATTATATATGTACAGCTGGTATAAGTTATACATCTTCTTGTATATAGTGATATGGAGCATGCTGGTATAACCTGGGTATCTTCTGTATATAATTATATATGTACAGCTGGTATAAGTTATACATCTTCTTGTATATAGTGATATGGAGCATGCTGGTATAACCTGGGTATCTTCTGTATATAATTATATATGTACAGCTGGTATAAGTTATACATCTTCTTGTATATAGTGATATGGAGCATGCTGGTATAACCTGGGTATCTTCTGTATATAATTATATATGTATAGCTGGTATTTGTTATACATCTTCTTGTATATAGTGATATGGAGCATGCTGGTATAACCTGGGTATCTTCTGTATATAATTATATATGTACAGCTGGTATAAGTTATACATCTTCTTGTATATAGTGATATGGAACATGCTGGTATAACCTGGGTATCTTCTGTGTATAAAATTATATATGTACAGCTGGTATAAGTTATACATCTTCTTGTATATAGTGATATGGAGCATGCTGGTATAACCTGGGTATCTTCTGTATATAATTATATATGTACAGCTGGTATAAGTTATACATCTTCTTGTATATAGTGATATGGAGCATGCTGGTATAACCTGGGTATCTTCTGTATAAAATTATATATGTACAGCTGGTATAAGTTATACATCTTCTTGTATATAGTGATATGGAGCATGCTGGTATAACCTGGGTATCTTCTGTATAAAATTATATATGTACAGCTGGTATAAGTTATACATCTTCTTGTATATAGTGATATGAAGCATGCTGGTATAACCTGGGTATATTCTGTATATAAGTATATATGTACAGCTGAAATAAGTTATACATCTTCTTGTATATAGTGATATGGAGCATGCTAGTATAACCTGGGTATCTTCTGTATATAATATATATGTACAGCTGGTATAAGTTATACATCTTCTTGTATATAGTGATATGGAACATGCTGGTATAACCTGGGTATCTTCTGTATATAATTATATATGTACAGCTTGTATTAGTTATATATCTTCTTGTATATAGTGATATGGAGCATGCTGGTATAACCTGGGTATCTTCTGTATATAATTATATATGTACAGCTGCTATAAGTTACACATCTTCCTGTATATAGTGATATGGAGCATGCTGGTATAACCTGGGTATCTTCTGTATATAATTATATATGTGCAGCTGGTATAAGTTATACATCTTCTTGTATATAGTGATATGGAGCATGCTGGTATAACCTGGGTATCTTCTGTATAAAATTATATATGTACAGCTGGTATAAGTTATACATCTTCTTGTATATAGTGATATGGAGCATGCTGGTATAACCTGGGTATCTTCTGTATAAAATTATATATGTACAGCTGATATAAGTTATACATCTTCTTGTATATAGTGATATGAAGCATGCTGGTATAACCTAGGTATCTTCTGTATATAATTATATATGTACAGCTGGTATAAGTTATACATCTTCTTGTATATAGTGATATGGAGCATGCTGGTATAACCTGGGTATCTTCTGTATATAATTATATATGTACAGCTGGTATAAGTTATACATCTTCTTGTATATAGTGATATGGAGCATGCTGGTATAACCTGGGTATCTTCTGTATATAATTATATATGTACAGCTGGTATAAGTTATACATCTTCTTGTATATAGTGATATGGAGCATGCTGGTATAACCTGGGTATCTTCTGTATATAATTATATATGTACAGCTGGTATAAGTTATACATCTTCTTGTATATAGTGATATGGAGCATGCTGGTATAACCTGGGTATCTTCTGTATATAATTATATATGTATAGCTGGTATTTGTTATACATCTTCTTGTATATAGTGATATGGAGCATGCTGGTATAACCTGGGTATCTTCTGTATATAATTATATATGTACAGCTGGTATAAGTTATACATCTTCTTGTATATAGTGATATGAAGCATGCTGGTATAACCTGGGTATCTTCTGTATATAAGTATATATGTACAGCTGAAATAAGTTATACATCTTCTTGTATATAGTGATATGGAGCATGCTAGTATAACCTGGGTATCTTCTGTATATAATATATATGTACAGCTGGTATAAGTTATACATCTTCTTGTATATAGTGATATGGAACATGCTGGTATAACCTGGGTATCTTCTGTATATAATTATATATGTACAGCTTGTATTAGTTATACATCTTCTTGTATATAGTGATATGGAGCATGCTGGTATAACCTGGGTATCTTCTGTATATAATTATATATGTGCAGCTGGTATAAGTTATACATCTTCTTGTATATAGTGATATGGAG
Organism: Rhinoderma darwinii; assembly: GCF_050947455.1. Taxonomy (NCBI): domain Eukaryota; kingdom Metazoa; phylum Chordata; class Amphibia; order Anura; family Rhinodermatidae; genus Rhinoderma; species Rhinoderma darwinii. The sequence goes on from NW_027462596.1 coordinate 29,244, forward strand.
CATGCTGGTATAACCTGGGTATCTTCTGTATATAATTATATATGTGCAGCTGGTATAAGTTATACATCTTCTTGTATATAGTGATATGGAGCATGCTGGTATAACCTGGGTATCTTCTGTATAAAATTATATATGTACAGCTGGTATAAGTTATACATCTTCTTGTATATAGTGATATGGAGCATGCTGGTATAACCTGGGTATCTTCTGTATAAAATTATATATGTACAGCGGATATAAGTTATACATCTTCTTGTATATAGTGATATGAAGCATGCTGGTATAACCTAGGTATCTTCTGTATATAATTATATATGTACAGCTGGTATAAGTTATACATCTTCTTGTATATAGTGATATGGAACATGCTGGTATAACCTGGGTATCTTCTGTATATAATTATATATGTACAGCTGGTATAAGTTATACATCTTCCTGTATATAGTGATATGGAGCATGCTGGTATAACCTGGGTATATTCTGTATATAATTATATATGTACAGCTGGTATAAGTTATACATCTTCTTGTATATAGTGATATGGAGCATGCTGGTATAACCTGGGTATCTTCTGTATATAATTATATATGTACAGCTGGTATAAGTTATACATCTTCTTGTATATAGTGATATGGAGCATGCTGGTATAACCTGGGTATCTTCTGTATATAATTATATATGTACAGCTGGTATAAGTTATACATCTTCCTGTATATAGTGATATGGAGCATGCTGGTATAACCTGGGTATCTTCTGTATATAGTTATATAGGTATAGCTGGTATAAGTTATACATCTTCCTGTATATAGTGATATGGAGCATGCTGGTATAACCTGGGCATCTTCTGTATATAATTATATATGTACAGCTGGTATAAGTTATACATCTTCCTGTATATAGTGATATGGAGCATGCTGGTATAACCTGGGTATCTTCTGTATATAATTATATATGTACACAGCTGGTATAAGTTATACATCTTCTTGTATGTAGTGATATGGAGCATGCTGGTATAACCCGGGTATCTTCTGTATATAATTATATATGTACAGCTGGTATAAGTTATACATCTTCTTGTATATAGTGATATGGAGCATGCTGATATAACCTGGGTATGTTCTGTATATAATTATATATGTACAGCTGCTATAAGTTACACATCTTCCTGTATATAGTGATATGGAGCATGCTGGTATAACCTGGGTATCTTCTGTATATAATTATATATGTGCAGCTGGTATAAGTTATACATCTTCTTGTATATAGTGATATGGAGCATGCTGGTATAACCTGGGTATCTTCTGTATATAATTATATATGTACAGCAGGTATAAGTTATACATCTTCTTGTATATAGTGATATGGAGCATGCTGGTATAACCTGGGTATCTTCTGTATATAATTATATATGTACAGCTGGTATAAGTTATACATCTTCTTGTATATAGTAATATGGAGCATGCTGGTATAACCTGGGCATCTTCTGTATATAATTATATATATACAGCTGGTATAAGTTATATATCTTCTTGTGTATAGTGATATGGAGCATGCTGGTATAACCTGGGTATCTTCTGTATATAATTATATATGTACAGCTGGTATAAGTTATACATCTTCTTGTATATAGTGATATGGAGCATGCTGGTATAACTTGGGTATCTTCTGTATAAAATTATATATGTACAGCTGGTATAAGTTATACATCTTCTTGTATATAGTGATATGAAGCATGCTGGTATAACCTGGGTATCTTCTGTATATAAGTATATATGTACAGCTGAAATAAGTTATACATCTTCTTGTATATAGTGATATGGAGCATGCTGGTATAACCTGGGTATCTTCTGTATATAATTATATATGTACAGCTGGTATAAGTTATACATCTTCTTGTATATAGTGATATGGAACATGCTGGTATAACCTGGGTATCTTCTGTATATAATTATATATGTACAGCTGGTATAAGTTATAAATCTTCTTGTATATAGTGATATGGAGCATGCTGGTATAACCTGGGTATCTTCTGTATATAATTATATATGTACAGCTGGTATAAGTTATACATCTTCTTGTATATAGTGATATGGAGCATGCTGGTATAACCTGGGTATCTTCTGTATATAATTATATATGTACAGCTGGTATAAGTTATACATCTTCTTGTATATAGTGATATGGAACATGCTGGTATAACCTGGGTATCTTCTGTATATAATTATATATGTACAGCTGGTATAAGTTATACATCTTCTTGTATATAGTGATATGGAGCATGCTGGTATAACCTGGGTATCTTCTGTATATAATTATATATATACAGCTGGTATAAGTTATACATCTTCTTGTATATAGTGATATGGAGCATGCTGGTATAACCTGGGTATCTTCTGTATATAATTATATATGTACAGCTGGTATAAGTTATACATCTTCTTGTATATAGTGATATGGAGCATGCTGGTATAACCTGGGTATCTTCTGTATATAATTATATATGTACAGCTGGTATAAGTTATACATCTTCTTGTATATAGTGATATGGAGCATGCTGGTATAACCTGGGTATCTTCTGTATATAATATATATGTACAGCTGGTATAAGTTATACCTCTTCTTGTATATAGTGATATGGAACATGCTGGTATAACCTGGGTATCTTCTGTGTATAAAATTATATATGTACAGCTGGTATAAGTTATACATCTTCTTGTATATAGTGATATGGAGCATGCTGGTATAACCTGGGTATCTTCTGTATATAATTATATATGTACAGCTGGTATAAGTTATACATCTTCTTGTATATAGTGATATGGAGCATGCTGGTATAACCTGGGTATCTTCTGTATATAATTATATATGTACAGCTGGTATAAGTTATACATCTTCTTGTATATAGTGATATGGAACATGCTGGTATAACCTGGGTATCTTCTGTATATAATTATATATGTACAGCTGGTATAAGTTATACATCTTCTTGTATATAGTGATATGGAGCATGCTGGTATAACCTGGGTATCTTCTGTATATAATTATATATATACAGCTGGTATAAGTTATACATCTTCTTGTATATAGTGATATGGAGCATGCTGGGATAACCTGGGTATCTTCTGTATATAATTATATATGTACAGCTGGTATAAGTTATACATCTTCTTGTATATAGTGATATGGAGCATGCTGGTATAACCTGGGTATCTTCTGTATATAATTATATATGTACAGCTGGTATAAGTTATACATCTTCTTGTATATAGTGATATGGAGCATGCTGGTATAACCTGGGTATCTTCTGTATATAATATATATGTACAGCTGGTATAAGTTATACCTCTTCTTGTATATAGTGATATGGAACATGCTGGTATAACCTGGGTATCTTCTGTGTATAAAATTATATATGTACAGCTGGTATAAGTTATACATCTTCTTGTATATAGTGATATGGAGCATGCTGGTATAACCTGGGTATCTTCTGTATATAATTATATATGTACAGCTGGTATAAGTTATACATCTTCTTGTATATAGTGATATGGAGCATGCTGGTATAACCTGGGTATCTTCTGTATATAATTATATATGTACAGCTGGTATAAGTTATACATCTTCTTGTATATAGTGATATGAAGCATGCTGGTATAACCTGGGTATCTTCTGTATATAAGTATATATGTACAGCTGAAATAAGTTATACATCTTCTTGTATATAGTGATATGGAGCATGCTAGTATAACCTGGGTATCTTCTGTATATAATATATATGTACAGCTGGTATAAGTTATACATCTTCTTGTATATAGTGATATGGAACATGCTGGTATAACCTGGGTATCTTCTGTATATAATTATATATGTACAGCTTGTATTAGTTATACATCTTCTTGTATATAGTGATATGGAGCATGCTGGTATAACCTGGGTATCTTCTGTATATAATTATATATGTGCAGCTGGTATAAGTTATACATCTTCTTGTATATAGTGATATGGAGCATGCTGGTATAACCTGGGTATCTTCTGTATATAATTATATATGTGCAGCTGGTATAAGTTATACATCTTCTTGTATATAGTGATATGGAGCATGCTGGTATAACCTGGGTATCTTCTGTATAAAATTATATATGTACAGCTGGTATAAGTTATACATCTTCTTGTATATAGTGATATGGAGCATGCTGGTATAACCTGGGTATCTTCTGTATAAAATTATATATGTACAGCGGATATAAGTTATACATCTTCTTGTATATAGTGATATGAAGCATGCTGGTATAACCTAGGTATCTTCTGTATATAATTATATATGTACAGCTGGTATAAGTTATACATCTTCTTGTATATAGTGATATGGAACATGCTGGTATAACCTGGGTATCTTCTGTATATAATTATATATGTACAGCTGGTATAAGTTATACATCTTCCTGTATATAGTGATATGGAGCATGCTGGTATAACCTGGGTATATTCTGTATATAATTATATATGTACAGCTGGTATAAGTTATACATCTTCTTGTATATAGTGATATGGAGCATGCTGGTATAACCTGGGTATCTTCTGTATATAATTATATATGTACAGCTGGTATAAGTTATACATCTTCTTGTATATAGTGATATGGAGCATGCTGGTATAACCTGGGTATCTTCTGTATATAATTATATATGTACAGCTGGTATAAGTTATACATCTTCCTGTATATAGTGATATGGAGCATGCTGGTATAACCTGGGTATCTTCTGTATATAGTTATATAGGTATAGCTGGTATAAGTTATACATCTTCCTGTATATAGTGATATGGAGCATGCTGGTATAACCTGGGCATCTTCTGTATATAATTATATATGTACAGCTGGTATAAGTTATACATCTTCCTGTATATAGTGATATGGAGCATGCTGGTATAACCTGGGTATCTTCTGTATATAATTATATATGTACACAGCTGGTATAAGTTATACATCTTCTTGTATGTAGTGATATGGAGCATGCTGGTATAACCCGGGTATCTTCTGTATATAATTATATATGTACAGCTGGTATAAGTTATACATCTTCTTGTATATAGTGATATGGAGCATGCTGATATAACCTGGGTATGTTCTGTATATAATTATATATGTACAGCTGCTATAAGTTACACATCTTCCTGTATATAGTGATATGGAGCATGCTGGTATAACCTGGGTATCTTCTGTATATAATTATATATGTGCAGCTGGTATAAGTTATACATCTTCTTGTATATAGTGATATGGAGCATGCTGGTATAACCTGGGTATCTTCTGTATATAATTATATATGTACAGCAGGTATAAGTTATACATCTTCTTGTATATAGTGATATGGAGCATGCTGGTATAACCTGGGTATCTTCTGTATATAATTATATATGTACAGCTGGTATAAGTTATACATCTTCTTGTATATAGTAATATGGAGCATGCTGGTATAACCTGGGCATCTTCTGTATATAATTATATATATACAGCTGGTATAAGTTATATATCTTCTTGTGTATAGTGATATGGAGCATGCTGGTATAACCTGGGTATCTTCTGTATAAAATTATATATGTACAGCTGGTATAAGTTATACATCTTCTTGTATATAGTGATATGAAGCATGCTGGTATAACCTGGGTATCTTCTGTATATAAGTATATATGTACAGCTGAAATAAGTTATACATCTTCTTGTATATAGTGATATGGAGCATGCTGGTATAACCTGGGTATCTTCTGTATATAATATATATGTACAGCTGGTATAAGTTATACATCTTCTTGTATATAGTGATATGGAACATGCTGGTATAACCTGGGTATCTTCTGTATATAATTATATATGTACAGCTTATATTAGTTATACATCTTCTTGTATATAGTGATATGGAGCATGCTGGTATAACCTGGGTATCTTCTGTATATAATTATATATGTACAGCTGCTATAAGTTACACATCTTCCTGTATATAGTGATATGGAGCATGCTGGTATAACCTGGGTATCTTCTGTATATAATTATATATGTGCAGCTGGTATAAGTTATACATCTTCTTGTATATAGTGATATGGAGCATGCTGGTATAACCTGGGTATCTTCTGTATATAATTATATATGTACAGCAGGTATAAGTTATACATCTTCTTGTATATAGTGATATGGAGCATGCTGGTATAACCTGGGTATCTTCTGTATAAAATTATATATGTACAGCTGGTATAAGTTATACATCTTCTTGTATATAGTGATATGGAGCATGCTGGTATAACCTGGGTATCTTCTGTATAAAATTATATATGTACAGCTGATATAAGTTATACATCTTCTTGTATATAGTGATAAGAAACATGCTGGTATAACCTAGGTATCTTCTGTATATAATTATATATGTACAGCTGGTATAAGTTATACATCTTCTTGTATATAGTGATATGGAACATGCTGGTATAACCTGGGTATCTTCTGTATATAATTATATATGTACAGCTGGTATAAGTTATACATCTTCCTGTATATAGTGATATGGAGCATGCTGGTATAACCTGGGTATATTCTGTATATAATTATATATGTACAGCTGGTATAAGTTATACATCTTCTTGTATATAGTGATATGGAGCATGCTGGTATAACCTGGGTATCTGCTGTATATAATTATATATGTACAGCTGGTATAAGTTATACATCTTCCTGTATATAGTGATATGGAGCATGCTGGTATAACCTGGGTATCTTCTGTATATAATTATATATGTACAGCTGGTATAAGTTATACATCTTCTTGTATGTAGTGATATGGAGCATGCTGGTATAACCCGGGTATCTTCTGTATATAATTATATATGTACAGCTGGTATAAGTTATACATCTTCTTGTATATAGTGATATGGAGCATGCTGATATAACCTGGGTATGTTCTGTATATAATTATATATGTACAGCTGCTATAAGTTACACATCTTCCTGTATATAGTGATATGGAGCATGCTGGTATAACCTGGGTATCTTCTGTATAAAATTATATATGTACAGCTGATATAAGTTATACATCTTCTTGTATATAGTGATATGAAGCATGCTGGTATAACCTAGGTATCTTCTGTATATAATTATATATGTACAGCTGGTATAAGTTATACATCTTCTTGTATATAGTGATATGGAACATGCTGGTATAACCTGGGTATCTTCTGTATATAATTATATATGTACAGCTGGTATAAGTTATACATCTTCCTGTATATAGTGATATGGAGCATGCTGGTATAACCTGGGTATATTCTGTATATAATTATATATGTACAGCTGGTATAAGTTATACATCTTCTTGTATATAGTGATATGGAGCATGCTGGTATAACCTGGGTATCTTCTGTATATAATTATATATGTACAGCTGGTATAAGTTATACATCTTCCTGTATATAGTGATATGGAGCATGCTGGTATAACCTGGGTATCTTCTGTGTATAATTATATATGTACAGCTGGTATAAGTTATACATCTTCTTGTATATAGTGATATGGAGCATGCTGGTATAACCTGGGTATCTTCTGTATATAATTATATATGTACAGCTGGTATAAGTTATACATCTTCTTGTATATAGTGATATGGAGCATGCTGGTATAACCTGGGTATCTTCTGTGTATAATTATATATGTACAGCTGGTATAAGTTATACATCTTCTTGTATATAGTGATATGGAGCATGCTGGTATAACCTGGGTATCTTCTGTATATAATTATATATGTACAGCTGGTATAAGTTATACATCTTCTTGTATATAGTGATATGGAACATGCTGGTATAACCTGGGTATCTTCTGTATATAATTATATATGTACAGCTGGTATAAGTTATACATCTTCTTGTATATAGTGATATGGAACATGCTGGTATAACCTGGGTATCTTCTGTATATAATTATATATATACAGCTGGTATAAGTTATACATCTTCTTGTATATAGTGATATGGAGCATGCTGGTATAACCTGGGTATCTTCTGTATATAATTATATATGTACAGCTGGTATAAGTTATACATCTTGTATATAGTGATATGGAGCATGCTGGTATAACCTGGGTATCTTCTGTATATAATTATATATGTACAGCTGGTATAAGTTATACATCTTCTTGTATATAGTGATATGGAGCATGCTGGTATAACCTGGGTATCTTCTGTATATAATATATATGTACAGCTGGTATAAGTTATACATCTTCTTGTATATAGTGATATGGAACATGCTGGTATAACCTGGGTATCTTCTGTGTATAAAATTATATATGTACAGCTGGTATAAGTTATACATCTTCTTGTATATAGTGATATGGAGCATGCTGGTATAACCTGGGTATCTTCTGTATATAATTATATATGTACAGCTGGTATAAGTTATACATCTTCTTGTATATAGTGATATGGAACATGCTGGTATAACCTGGGTATCTTCTGTGTATAAAATTATATATGTACAGCTGGTATAAGTTATACATCTTCTTGTATATAGTGATATGGAGCATGCTGGTATAACCTGGGTATCTTCTGTATATAATTATATATGTACAGCTGGTATAAGTTATACATCTTCTTGTATATAGTGATATGGAGCATGCTGGTATAACCTGGGTATCTTCTGTATAAAATTATATATGTACAGCTGGTATAAGTTATACATCTTCTTGTATATAGTGATATGGAGCATGCTGGTATAACCTGGGTATCTTCTGTATAAAATTATATATGTACAGCTGGTATAAGTTATACATCTTCTTGTATATAGTGATATGAAGCATGCTGGTATAACCTGGGTATCTTCTGTATATAAGTATATATGTACAGCTGAAATAAGTTATACATCTTCTAGTATATAGTGATATGGAGCATGCTGGTATAACCTGGGTATCTTCTGTATATAATATATATGTACAGCTGGTATAAGTTATACATCTTCTTGTATATAGTGATATGGAACATGCTGGTATAACCTGGGTATCTTCTGTATATAATTATATATGTACAGCTTGTATTAGTTATACATCTTCTTGTATATAGTGATATGGAGCATGCTGGTATAACCTGGGTATCTTCTGTATATAATTATATATGTACAGCTGCTATAAGTTACACATCTTCCTGTATATAGTGATATGGAGCATGCTGGTATAACCTGGGTATCTTCTGTATATAATTATATATGTGCAGCTGGTATAAGTTATACATCTTCTTGTATATAGTGATATGGAGCATGCTGGTATAACCTGGGTATCTTCTGTATATAATTATATATGTACAGCAGGTATAAGTTATACATCTTCTTGTATATAGTGATATGGAGCATGCTGGTATAACCTGGGTATCTTCTGTATAAAATTATATATGTACAGCTGGTATAAGTTATACATCTGCTTGTATATAGTGATATGGAGCATGCTGGTATAACCTGGGTATCTTCTGTATAAAATTATATATGTACAGCTGATATAAGTTATACATCTTCTTGTATATAGTGATATGAAGCATGTTGGTATAACCTAGGTATCTTCTGTATATAATTATATATGTACAGCTGGTATAAGTTATACATCTTCTTGTATATAGTGATATGGAGCATGCTGGTATAACCTGGGTATCTTCTGTGTATAAAATTATATATGTATAGCTGGTATAAGTTATACATCTTCTTGTATATAGTGATATGGAGCATGCTGGTATAACCTGGGTATCTTCTGTATATAATTATATATGTACAGCTGGTATAAGTTATACATCTTCTTGTATATAGTGATATGGAACATGCTGGTATAACCTGGGTATCTTCTGTATATAATTATATATGTACAGCTGGTATAAGTTATACATCTTCTTGTATATAGTGATATGGAGCATGCTGGTATAACCTGGGTATCTTCTGTATATAATTATATATGTACAGCTGGTATAAGTTATACATCTTCTTGTATATAGTGATATGGAAAATGCTGGTATAACCTGGGTATCTTCTGTATATAATTATATATGTACAGCTGGTATAAGTTATACATCTTCTTGTATATAGTGATATGGAGCATGCTGGTATAACCTGGGTATCTTCTGTATATAATTATATATGTACAGCTGGTATAAGTTATACATCTTCTTGTATATAGTGATATGGAGCATGCTGGTATAACCTGGGTATCTTCTGTATATAATTATATATGTACAGCTGGTATAAGTTATACATCTTCTTGTATATAGTGATATGGAGCATGCTGGTATAACCTGGGTATCTTCTGTATATAATTATATATGTATAGCTGGTATTTGTTATACATCTTCTTGTATATAGTGATATGGAGCATGCTGGTATAACCTGGGTATCTTCTGTATATAATTATATATGTACAGCTGGTATAAGTTATACATCTTCTTGTATATAGTGATATGGAGCATGCTGGTATAACCTGGGTATCTTCTGTATATAATTATATATGTACAGCTGGTATAAGTTATACATCTTCTTGTATATAGTGATATGGAACATGCTGGTATAACCTGGGTATCTTCTGTGTATAAAATTATATATGTACAGCTGGTATAAGTTATACATCTTCTTGTATATAGTGATATGGAGCATGCTGGTATAACCTGGGTATCTTCTGTATATAATTATATATGTACAGCTGGTATAAGTTATACATCTTCTTGTATATAGTGATATGGAGCATGCTGGTATAACCTGGGTATCTTCTGTATAAAATTATATATGTACAGCTGGTATAAGTTATACATCTTCTTGTATATAGTGATATGGAGCATGCTGGTATAACCTGGGTATCTTCTGTATAAAATTATATATGTACAGCTGGTATAAGTTATACATCTTCTTGTATATAGTGATATGAAGCATGCTGGTATAACCTGGGTATCTTCTGTATATAAGTATATATGTACAGCTGAAATAAGTTATACATCTTCTTGTATATAGTGATATGGAGCATGCTGGTATAACCTGGGTATCTTCTGTATATAATATATATGTACAGCTGGTATAAGTTATACATCTTCTTGTATATAGTGATATGGAACATGCTGGTATAACCTGGGTATCTTCTGTATATAATTATATATGTACAGCTTGTATTAGTTATACATCTTCTTGTATATAGTGATATGGAGCATGCTGGTATAACCTGGGTATCTTCTGTATATAATTATATATGTACAGCTGCTATAAGTTACACATCTTCCTGTATATAGTGATATGGAGCATGTTGGTATAACCTGGGTATCTTCTGTATATAATTATATATGTGCAGCTGGTATAAGTTATACATCTTCTTGTATATAGTGATATGGAGCATGCTGGTATAACCTGGGTATCTTCTGTATATAATTATATATGTACAGCAGGTATAAGTTATACATCTTCTTGTATATAGTGATATGGAGCATGCTGGTATAACCTGGGTATCTTCTGTATAAAATTATATATGTACAGCTGGTATAAGTTATACATCTTCTTGTATATAGTGATATGGAGCATGCTGGTATAACCTGGGTATCTTCTGTATAAAATTATATATGTACAGCTGATATAAGTTATACATCTTCTTGTATATAGTGATATGGAGCATGCTGGTATAACCTGGGTATCTTCTGTATATAATTATATATGTACAGCTGGTATAAGTTATACATCTTTTGTATATAGTGATATGGAACATGCTGGTATAACCTGGGTATCTTCTGTATATAATTATATATGTACAGCTGGTATAAGTTATACATCTTCTTGTATATAGTGATATGGAGCATGCTGGTATAACCTGGGTATCTTTTGTATATAATTATATATGTACAGCTGGTATAAGTTATACATCTTCTTGTATATAGTGATATGGAGCATGCTGGTATAACCTGGGTATCTTCTGTATATAATTATATATGTACAGCTGGTATAAGTTATACATCTTCTTGTATATAGTGATATGGAACATGCTGGTATAACCTGGGTATCTTCTGTATATAATTATATATGTACAGCTGGTATAAGTTATACATCTTCTTGTATATAGTGATATGGAGCATGCTGGTATAACCTGGGTATCTTCTGTATATAATTATATATATACAGCTGGTATAATTTATACATCTTCTTGTATATAGTGATATGGAGCATGCTGGTATAACCTGGGTATCTTCTGTATATAATTATATATGTACAGCTGGTATAAGTTATACATCTTCTTGTATATAGTGATATGGAGCATGCTGGTATAACCTGGGTATCTTCTGCATATAATTATATATGTATAGCTGGTATTTGTTATACATCTTCTTGTATATAGTGATATGGAGCATGCTGGTATAACCTGGGTATCTTCTGTATATAATTATATATGTACAGCTGGTATAAGTTATACATCTTCTTGTATATAGTGATATGGAACATGCTGGTATAACCTGGGTATCTTCTGTGTATAAAATTATATATGTACAGCTGGTATAAGTTATACATCTTCTTGTATATAGTGATATGGAGCATGCTGGTATAACCTGGGTATCTTCTGTATATAATTATATATGTACAGCTTGTATTAGTTATACATCTTCTTGTATATAGTGATATGGAGCATGCTGGTATAACCTGGGTATCTTCTGTATATAATTATATATGTACAGCTGCTATAAGTTACACATCTTCCTGTATATAGTGATATGGAGCATGCTGGTATAACCTGGGTATCTTCTGTATATAATTATATATGTGCAGCTGGTATAAGTTATACATCTTCTTGTATATAGTGATATGAAGCATGCTGGTATAACCTGGGTATCTTCTGTATATAAGTATATATGTACAGCTGAAATAAGTTATACATCTTCTTGTATATAGTGATATGGAGCATGCTGGTATAACCTGGGTATCTTCTGTATATAATATATATGTACAGCTGGTATAAGTTATACATCTTCTTGTATATAGTGATATGGAACATGCTGGTATAACCTGGGTATCTTCTGTATATAATTATATATGTACAGCTTGTATTAGTTATACATCTTCTTGTATATAGTGATATGGAGCATGCTGGTATAACCTGGGTATCTTCTGTATATAATTATATATGTACAGCTGCTATAAGTTACACATCTTCCTGTATATAGTGATATGGAGCATGCTGGTATAACCTGGGTATCTTCTGTATATAATTATATATGTGCAGCTGGTATAAGTTATACATCTTCTTGTATATAGTGATATGGAGCATGCTGGTATAACCTGGGTATCTTCTGTATATAATTATATATGTACAGCAGGTATAAGTTATACATCTTCTTGTATATAGTGATATGGAGCATGCTGGTATAACCTGGGTATCTTCTGTATAAAATTATATATGTACAGCAGGTATAAGTTATACATCTTCTTGTATATAGTGATATGGAGCATGCTGGTATAACCTGGGTATCTTCTGTATAAAATTATATATGTACAGCTGGTATAAGTTATACATCTTCTTGTATATAGTGATATGGAGCATGCTGGTATAACCTGGGTATCTTCTGTATAAAATTATATATGTACAGCTGATATAAGTTATACATCTTCTTGTATATAGTGATATGGAGCATGCTGGTATAACCTGGGTATCTTCTGTATATAATTATATATGTACAGCTGGTATAAGTTATACATCTTCTTGTATATAGTGATATGGAACATGCTGGTATAACCTGGGTATCTTCTGTATATAATTATATATGTACAGCTGGTATAAGTTATACATCTTCTTGTATATAGTGATATGGAGCATGCTGGTATAACCTGGGTATCTTCTGTATATAATTATATATGTACAGCTGGTATAAGTTATACATCTTCTTGTATATAGTGATATGGAGCATGCTGGTATAACCTGGGTATCTTCTGTATATAATTATATATGTACAGCTGGTATAAGTTATACATCTTCTTGTATATAGTGATATGGAACATGCTGGTATAACCTGGGTATCTTCTGTATATAATTATATATGTACAGCTGGTATAAGTTATACATCTTCTTGTATATAGTGATATGGATCATGCTGGTATAACCTGGGTATCTTCTGTATATAATTATATATGTATAGCTGGTATAAGTTATACATCTTCTTGTATACAGTGATATGGAGCATGCTGGTATAACCTGGGTATCTCCTGTATATAATTATATATGTATAGCTGGTATAAGTTATACATCTTCCTGTATATAGTGATATGGAGCATGCTGGTATAACCTGGGTATCTTCTGTATATAATTATATATGTACAGCTGGTATAAGTTATACATCTTCTTGTATATAGTGATATGAAGCATGCTGGTATAACCTGGGTATCTTCTGTATATAATTATATATGTACAGCTGGTATAAGTTATACATCTTCTTGTATATAGTGATATGGAGCATGCTGGTATAACCTGGGTATCTTCTGTATATAATTATATATGTACAGCTGGTATAAGTTATACATCTTCTTGTATGTAGTGATATGGAGCATGCTGGTATAACCCGGGTATCTTCTGTATATAATTATATATGTACAGCTGGTATAAGTTATACATCTTCTTGTATATAGTGATATGGAGCATGCTGGTATAACCTGGGTATCTTCTGTATATAATTATATATGTACAGCTGGTATAAGTTATACATCTTCCTGTATATAGTGATATGGAGCATGCTGGTATAACCTGGGTATCTTCTGTATATAATTATATATGTACAGCAGGTATAAGTTATACATCTTCCTGTATATAGTGATATGGAGCATGCTGGTATAACCTAGGTATCTTCTGTATATAATTATATATATACAGCTGGTATAATTTATACATCTTCTTGTATATAGTGATATGGAGCATGCTGGTATAACCTGGGTATCTTCTGTATATAATTATATATGTACAGCTGGTATAAGTTATACATCTTCTTGTATATAGTGATATGGAGCATGCTGGTATAACCTGGGTATCTTCTGTATATAATTATATATATACAGCTGGTATAATTTATACATCTTCTTGTATATAGTGATATGGAGCATGCTGGTATAACCTGGGTATCTTCTGTATAAAATAATATATGTACAGCTGGTATAAGTTATACATCTTCTTGTATATAGTGATATGAAGCATGCTGGTATAACCTGGGTATCTTCTGTATATAAGTATATATGTACAGCTGAAATAAGTTATACATCTTCTTTTATATAGTGATATGGAGCATGCTGGTATAACCTGGGTATCTTCTGTATATAATATATATGTACAGCTGGTATAAGTTATACATCTTCTTGTATATAGTGATATGGAACATGCTGGTATAACCTGGGTATCTTCTGTATATAATTATATATGTACAGCTTGTATTAGTTATACATCTTCTTGTATATAGTGATATGGAGCATGCTGGTATAACCTGGGTATCTTCTGTATATAATTATATATGTACAGCTGCTATAAGTTACACATCTTCCTGTATATAGTGATATGGAGCATGCTGGTATAACCTGGGTATCTTCTGTATATAATTATATATGTGCAGCTGGTATAAGTTATACATCTTCTTGTAAATAGTGATATGGAGCATTCTGGTATAACCTGGGTATCTTCTGTATATAATTATATATGTACAGCAGGTATAAGTTATACATCTTCTTGTATATAGTGATATGGAGCATGCTGGTATAACCTGGGTATCTTCTGTATAAAATTATATATGTACAGCTGGTATAAGTTATACATCTTCTTGTATATAGTGATATGGAGCATGCTGGTATAACCTGGGTATCTTCTGTATAAAATTATATATGTACAGCTGATATAAGTTATACATCTTCTTGTATATAGTGATATGAAGCATGCTGGTATAACCTAGGTATCTTCTGTATATAATTATATATGTACAGCTGGTATAAGTTATACATCTTCTTGTATATAGTGATATGGAACATGCTGGTATAACCTGGGTATCTTCTGTATATAATTATATATGTACAGCTGGTATAAGTTATACATCTTCCTGTATATAGTGATATGGAGCATGCTGGTATAACCTGGGTATCTTCTGTATATAGTTATATAGGTATAGCTGGTATAAGTTATACATCTTCCTGTATATAGTGATATGGAGCATGCTTGTATAACCTGGGCATCTTCTGTATATAATTATATATGTACAGCTGGTATAAGTTATACATCTTCTTGTATATAGTGATATGGAACATGCTGGTATAACCTGGGTATCTTCTGTATATAATTATATATGTACAGCTGGTATAAGTTATACATCTTCTTGTATATAGTGATATGGAGCATGCTGGTATAACCTGGGTATCTTCTGTATATAATTATATATATACAGCTGGTATAATTTATACATCTTCTTGTATATAGTGATATGGAGCATGCTGGTATAACCTGGGTATCTTCTGTATATAATTATATATGTACAGCTGGTATAAGTTATACATCTTCTTGTATATAGTGATATGGAACATGCTGGTATAACCTGGGTATCTTCTGTATATAATTATATATGTACAGCTGGTATAAGTTATACATCTTCTTGTATATAGTGATATGGAGCATGCTGGTATAACCTGGGTATCTTCTGTATATAATTATATATATACAGCTGGTTTAATTTATACATCTTCTTGTATATAGTGATATGGAGCATGCTGGTATAACCTGGGTATCTTCTGTATATAATTATATATGTACAGCTGGTATAAGTTATACATCTTCTTGTATATAGTGATATGGAGCATGCTGGTATAACCTGGGTATCTTCTGTATATAATTATATATGTACAGCTGGTATAAGTTATACATCTTCTTGTATATAGTGATATGGAACATGCTGGTATAACCTGGGTATCTTCTGTGTATAAAATTATATATGTACAGCTGGTATAAGTTATACATCTTCTTGTATATAGTGATATGGAGCATGCTGGTATAACCTGGGTATCTTCTGTATAAAATTATATATGTACAGCTGATATAAGTTATACATCTTCTTGTATATAGTGATATGGAGCATGCTGGTATAACCTGGGTATCTTCTGTATATAATTATATATGTACAGCTGGTATAAGTTATACATCTTCTTGTATATAGTGATATGGAACATGCTGGTATAACCTGGGTATCTTCTGTATATAATTATATATGTACAGCTGGTATAAGTTATACATCTTCTTGTATATAGTGATATGGAGCATGCTGGTATAACCTGGGTATCTTCTGTATATAATTATATATGTACAGCTGGTATAAGTTATACATCTTCTTGTATATAGTGATATGGAGCATGCTGGTATAACCTGGGTATCTTCTGTATATAATTATATATGTACAGCTGGTATAAGTTATACATCTTCTTGTATATAGTGATATGGAACATGCTGGTATAACCTGGGTATCTTCTGTATATAATTATATATGTACAGCTGGTATAAGTTATACATCTTCTTGTATATAGTGATATGGATCATGCTGGTATAACCTGGGTATCTTCTGTATATAATTATATATGTATAGCTGGTATAAGTTATACATCTTCTTGTATACAGTGATATGGAGCATGCTGGTATAACCTGGGTATCTCCTGTATATAATTATATATGTATAGCTGGTATAAGTTATACATCTTCCTGTATATAGTGATATGGAGCATGCTGGTATAACCTGGGTATCTTCTGTATATAATTATATATGTACAGCTGGTATAAGTTATACATCTTGTATATAGTGATATGAAGCATGCTGGTATAACCTGGGTATCTTCTGTATATAATTATATATGTACAGCTGGTATAAGTTATACATCTTCTTGTATATAGTGATATGGAGCATGCTGGTATAACCTGGGTATCTTCTGTATATAATTATATATGTACAGCTGGTATAAGTTATACATCTTCTTGTATGTAGTGATATGGAGCATGCTGGTATAACCCGGGTATCTTCTGTATATAATTATATATGTACAGCTGGTATAAGTTATACATCTTCTTGTATATAGTGATATGGAGCATGCTGGTATAACCTGGGTATCTTCTGTATATAATTATATATGTACAGCTGGTATAAGTTATACATCTTCCTGTATATAGTGATATGGAGCATGCTGGTATAACCTGGGTATCTTCTGTATATAATTATATATGTACAGCAGGTATAAGTTATACATCTTCCTGTATATAGTGATATGGAGCATGCTGGTATAACCTAGGTATCTTCTGTATATAATTATATATATACAGCTGGTATAATTTATACATCTTCTTGTATATAGTGATATGGAGCATGCTGGTATAACCTGGGTATCTTCTGTATATAATTATATATGTACAGCTGGTATAAGTTATACATCTTCTTGTATATAGTGATATGGAGCATGCTGGTATAACCTGGGTATCTTCTGTATATAATTATATATATACAGCTGGTATAATTTATACATCTTCTTGTATATAGTGATATGGAGCATGCTGGTATAACCTGGGTATCTTCTGTATAAAATAATATATGTACAGCTGGTATAAGTTATACATCTTCTTGTATATAGTGATATGAAGCATGCTGGTATAACCTGGGTATCTTCTGTATATAAGTATATATGTACAGCTGAAATAAGTTATACATCTTCTTTTATATAGTGATATGGAGCATGCTGGTATAACCTGGGTATCTTCTGTATATAATATATATGTACAGCTGGTATAAGTTATACATCTTCTTGTATATAGTGATATGGAACATGCTGGTATAACCTGGGTATCTTCTGTATATAATTATATATGTACAGCTTGTATTAGTTATACATCTTCTTGTATATAGTGATATGGAGCATGCTGGTATAACCTGGGTATCTTCTGTATATAATTATATATGTACAGCTGCTATAAGTTACACATCTTCCTGTATATAGTGATATGGAGCATGCTGGTATAACCTGGGTATCTTCTGTATATAATTATATATGTGCAGCTGGTATAAGTTATACATCTTCTTGTAAATAGTGATATGGAGCATTCTGGTATAACCTGGGTATCTTCTGTATATAATTATATATGTACAGCAGGTATAAGTTATACATCTTCTTGTATATAGTGATATGGAGCATGCTGGTATAACCTGGGTATCTTCTGTATAAAATTATATATGTACAGCTGGTATAAGTTATACATCTTCTTGTATATAGTGATATGGAGCATGCTGGTATAACCTGGGTATCTTCTGTATAAAATTATATATGTACAGCTGATATAAGTTATACATCTTCTTGTATATAGTGATATGAAGCATGCTGGTATAACCTAGGTATCTTCTGTATATAATTATATATGTACAGCTGGTATAAGTTATACATCTTCTTGTATATAGTGATATGGAACATGCTGGTATAACCTGGGTATCTTCTGTATATAATTATATATGTACAGCTGGTATAAGTTATACATCTTCCTGTATATAGTGATATGGAGCATGCTGGTATAACCTGGGTATCTTCTGTATATAGTTATATAGGTATAGCTGGTATAAGTTATACATCTTCCTGTATATAGTGATATGGAGCATGCTTGTATAACCTGGGCATCTTCTGTATATAATTATATATGTACAGCTGGTATAAGTTATACATCTTCTTGTATATAGTGATATGGAACATGCTGGTATAACCTGGGTATCTTCTGTATATAATTATATATGTACAGCTGGTATAAGTTATACATCTTCTTGTATATAGTGATATGGAGCATGCTGGTATAACCTGGGTATCTTCTGTATATAATTATATATATACAGCTGGTATAATTTATACATCTTCTTGTATATAGTGATATGGAGCATGCTGGTATAACCTGGGTATCTTCTGTATATAATTATATATGTACAGCTGGTATAAGTTATACATCTTCTTGTATATAGTGATATGGAACATGCTGGTATAACCTGGGTATCTTCTGTATATAATTATATATGTACAGCTGGTATAAGTTATACATCTTCTTGTATATAGTGATATGGAGCATGCTGGTATAACCTGGGTATCTTCTGTATATAATTATATATATACAGCTGGTATAATTTATACATCTTCTTGTATATAGTGATATGGAGCATGCTGGTATAACCTGGGTATCTTCTGTATATAATTATATATGTACAGCTGGTATAAGTTATACATCTTCTTGTATATAGTGATATGGAGCATGCTGGTATAACCTGGGTATCTTCTGTATATAATTATATATGTACAGCTGGTATAAGTTATACATCTTCTTGTATATAGTGATATGGAACATGCTGGTATAACCTGGGTATCTTCTGTGTATAAAATTATATATGTACAGCTGGTATAAGTTATACATCTTCTTGTATATAGTGATATGGAGCATGCTGGTATAACCTGGGTATCTTCTGTATATAATTATATATGTACAGCTGGTATAAGTTATACATCTTCTTGTATATAGTGATATGGAGCATGCTGGTATAACCTGGGCATCTTCTGTATATAATTATATATGTACAGCTGGTATAAGTTATACATCTTCTTGTATATAGTGATATGGAACATGCTGGTATAACCTGGGTATCTTCTGTATATAATTATATATGTACAGCTGGTATAAGTTATACATCTTCTTGTATATAGTGATATGGAGCATGCTGGTATAACCTGGGTATCTTCTGTATAAAATAATATATGTACAGCTGGCATAAGTTATACATCTTCTTGTATATAGTGATATGAAGCATGCTGGTATAACCTGGGTATCTTCTGTATATAAGTATATATGTACAGCTGAAATAAGTTATACATCTTCTTTTATATAGTGATATGGAGCATGCTGGTATAACCTGGGTATCTTCTGTATATAATATATATGTACAGCTGGTATAAGTTATACATCTTCTTGTATATAGTGATATGGAACATGCTGGTATAACCTGGGTATCTTCTGTATATAATTATATATGTACAGCTTGTATTAGTTATACATCTTCTTGTATATAGTGATATGGAGCATGCTGGTATAACCTGGGTATCTTCTGTATATAATTATATATGTACAGCTGCTATAAGTTACACATCTTCCTGTATATAGTGATATGGAGCATGCTGGTATAACCTGGGTATCTTCTGTATATAATTATATAAGTGCAGCTGGTATAAGTTATACATCTTCTTGTAAATAGTGATATGGAGCATGCTGGTATAACCTGGGTATCTTCTGTATATAATTATATATGTACAGCAGGTATAAGTTATACATCTTCTTGTATATAGTGATATGGAGCATGCTGGTATAACCTGGGTATCTTCTGTATAAAATTATATATGTACAGCTGGTATAAGTTATACATTTTCTTGTATATAGTGATATGGAGCATGCTGGTATAACCTGGGTATCTTCTGTATAAAATTATATATGTACAGCTGATATAAGTTATACATCTTCTTGTATATAGTGATATGAAGCATGCTGGTATAACCTAGGTATCTTCTGTATATAATTATATATGTACAGCTGGTATAAGTTATACATCTTCTTGTATATAGTGATATGGAACATGCTGGTATAACCTGGGTATCTTCTGTATATAATTATATATGTACAGCTGGTATAAGTTATACATCTTCCTGTATATAGTGATATGGAGCATGCTGGTATAACCTGGGTATCTTCTGTATATAGTTATATAGGTATAGCTGGTATAAGTTATACATCTTCCTGTATATAGTGATATGGAGCATGCTGGTATAACCTGGGCATCTTCTGTATATAATTATATATGTACAGCTGGTATAAGTTATACATCTTCTTGTATATAGTGATATGGAACATGCTGGTATAACCTGGGTATCTTCTGTATATAATTATATATGTACAGCTGGTATAAGTTATACATCTTCTTGTATATAGTGATATGGAGCATGCTGGTATAACCTGGGTATCTTCTGTATATAATTATATATATACAGCTGGTATAATTTATACATCTTCTTGTATATAGTGATATGGAGCATGCTGGTATAACCTGGGTATCTTCTGTATATAATTATATATGTACAGCTGGTATAAGTTATACATCTTCTTGTATATAGTGATATGGAACATGCTGGTATAACCTGGGTATCTTCTGTATATAATTATATATGTACAGCTGGTATAAGTTATACATCTTCTTGTATATAGTGATATGGAGCATGCTGGTATAACCTGGGTATCTTCTGTATATAATTATATATATACAGCTGGTATAATTTATACATCTTCTTGTATATAGTGATATGGAGCATGCTGGTATAACCTGGGTATCTTCTGTATATAATTATATATGTACAGCTGGTATAAGTTATACATCTTCTTGTATATAGTGATATGGAGCATGCTGGTATAACCTGGGTATCTTCTGTATATAATTATATATGTACAGCTGGTATAAGTTATACATCTTCCTGTATATAGTGATATGGAGCATGCTGGTATAACCTGGGTATCTTCTGTATATAAAATTATATATGTACAGCTGGTATAAGTTATACATCTTCCTGTATATAGTGATATGGAGCATGCTGGTATAACCTGGGTATCTCCTGTGTATAATTATATATGTACAGCTGTTATAAGTTATACATCTTCTTGTATATAGTGATATGGAGCATGCTGGTATAACCTGGGTATCTTCTGTATATAATTATATATGTACAGCTGGTATAAGTTATACATCTTCTTGTATATAGTGATATGGAGCATGCTGGTATAACCTGGGCATCTTCTGTATATAATTATATATGTACAGCTGGTATAAGTTATACATCTTCTTGTATATAGTGATATGGAGCATGCTGGTATAACCTGGATATCTTCTGTATATAATTATATATGTACAGCTGGTATAAGTTATACATCTTCTTGTATATAGTGATATAGAGCATGCTGGTATAACCTGGGTATCTCCTGTATATGATTATATATGTACAGCTGGTATAAGTTATACATCTTCTTGTATATAGTGATATGGAGCATGCTGGTATAACCCGGGTATCTTCTGTATATAATTATATATGTACGGCTGGTATAAGTTATACATCTTCTTGTATATAGTGATATGGAGCATGCTGGTATAACCTGGGTATCTTCTGTATATAATTATAAATGTACGGCTGGTATAAGTTATACATCTTCCTGTATACAGTGATATGGAGCGTGCTGGTATAACCTGGGTATCTTCTGTATATAATTATATATGTACTGCCGGTATAAGTTATACATCTTCCTGTATATAGTGATATGGAGCGTGCTGGTATAACCTGGGTATCTCCTGTATATAATTATATATGTACTGCCGGTATAAGTTATACATCTTCTTGTATATAGTGATATGGAGCATGCTGGTATAACTTGGGTATCTCCTGTATATAATTATATATGTACAGTGGTATAAGTTATATATCTTCTTGTATATAGTGATATGGAGCATGCTGGTATAACCTGGGCATCTTCTGTATATAATTATATATGTACGGCTGGTATAAGTTATACATCTTCCTGTATACAGTGATATGGAGCATGCTGATATAGCCTGGGTATCTTCTGTATATAATTATATATGTACGGCTGGTATAAGTTATACATCTTCCTGTATACAGTGATATGGAGCATGCTCGTATAACCTGGGTATCTTCTCTATATAATTATATATGTACAGCTGGTATAAGTTATACATCTTCTTGTATATAGTGATATGGAGCATGCTGGTATAACCTGGGTATCTTCTGTATATAATTATAAATGTACGGCTGGTATAAGTTATACATCTTCCTGTATACAGTGATATGGAGCATGCTGGTATAACCTGTGTATCTTCTGTATATAATTATATATGTACAGCCGGTATAAGTTATATATCTTCTTGTATATAGTGATATGGAGCATGCTGGTATAACCTGGGTATCTTCTGTATATAATTATATATGTACAGCTGGTATAAGTTATACATCTTCCTGTATACAGTGATATGGAGCATGCTGATATAACCTGGGTATCTTCTGTATATAATGATATATGTACAGCTGGTATAAGTTATACATCTTCTTGTATATAGTGATATGGAGCATGCTGGTATAACCTGGGTATCTTCTGTATATAATTATATATGTACAGCTGGTATGTGTTATATATCTTCTTGTATATAGTGATATAGAGCGTGCTGGTATAACCTGGGTATCTTCTGAATATAATTATATATGTACAGCTGGTATAAGTTATACATCTTCTTGTATATAGTGATATAGAGCATGCTGGTATAACCTGGGTATCTCCTGTATATAATTATATATGTACAGCTGGTATAAGTTATACTTCTTCTTGTATATAGTGATATGGAGCATGCTGGTGTAACCTGGGTATCCGGTATATAATTATATATACACAGCTGGTATAAGTTATACATCTTCTTGTATACAGTGATATGGAGCATGCTGGTATAACCTGGGTATCTTCTGTATATAATTATATATGTACAGCTGGTATAAGTTATACTTCTTCTTGTATATAGTGATATGGAGCATGCTGGTGTAACCTGGGCATCTTCTGTATATAATTATATATGTACAGCTAGTATAAGTTATACATCTTCTTATATATAGTGATATGGAGCATGCTGGTATAACCTGGGTATATTCTGTATATAATTATATATGTACAGCTGGTATAAGTTATACATCTTCTTGTATATAGTGATATGAAGCATGCTGGTATAACCTGGGTATCTTCTGTATATAATTATATATGTACAGCTGGTATAAGTTATACATCTTCTTGTATATAGTGATATGAAGCATGCTGGTATAACCTGGGTATCTTCTGTATATAATTATATATGTACAGCTGGTATAAGTTATACATCTTCTTGTATATAGTGATATGGGAGCATGCTGGTATAACCTGGGTATCTTCTGTATATAATTATATATGTACAGCTGGTATAAGTTATACATCTTCCTGTATATAGTGATATGGAGCATGCTGGTATAACCTGGGTATCTTCTGAATATAATTATATATGTACAGCTGGTATAAGTTATACATCTTCTTGTATATAGTGATATAGAGCATGCTGGTATAACCTGGGTATCTCCTGTATATAATTATATATGTACAGCTGGTATAAGTTATACTTCTTCTTGTATATAGTGATATGGAGCATGCTGGTGTAACCTGGGTATCCGGTATATAATTATATATACACAGCTGGTATAAGTTATACATCTTCTTGTATATAGTGATATGGAGCATGCTGGTATAACCTGGGTATCTTCTGTATATAATTATATATGTACAGCTGGTATAAGTTATACTTCTTCTTGTATATAGTGATATGGAGCATGCTGGTGTAACCTGGGCATCTTCTGTATATAATTATATATGTACAGCTAGTATAAGTTATACATCTTCTTATATATAGTGATATGGAGCATGCTGGTATAACCTGGGTATATTCTGTATATAATTATATATGTACAGCTGGTATAAGTTATACATCTTCTTGTATATAGTGATATGAAGCATGCTGGTATAACCTGGGTATCTTCTGTATATAATTATATATGTACAGCTGGTATA
>NW_027462597.1:0-54953 GCF_050947455.1 Rhinoderma darwinii
GGACATAATGCCGGTAATATGAAGGAGCAGGGACATAATGCCGGTAATATGAGGAACAGGGAAATAATGACGGTAATATGAAGGAACAGGACATAATGGCCTGTAATATGAAAGAACAGGGACATAATGCCGGTAATATGAAGGAACAGGGACATAATGCCGGTAATATGAAGGAACGGGAATATAGTGCCTGTAATAGAAGGACAGGGACATAATGCCAGTGATATGAAGGAACAGGGAAATAATGCCGGGTAATATGAAGGAACAGGGATATAATTCCTGTAATATGAAGGAACAGGGACATAATGCCGGTAATATGAAGGAACAGGGACATAATGTCGGTAATATGAAGGAAAAGGGAAATAATGCCTTTAATATGAAGGAACAGGGACATAATGCCGGTAATATGAAGGATCAGGGACATAATGCCTGTAATATGAAGGAACAGGCGCTTTATGCCGGTAATATGAAGGAACAGGGACATAATGCCGGTAATATGATGGAACAGGGAAATAATGTCTGTATATGTAGGAACAGGGACATCATGTCTGTAATATGAAGGAACAGGGACATAATGCCTGTAATATGAAGGAACAGGGACATAATGCCGGTAATATGAAGGAACAGGGACATAATGCCGGTATTATGAAGGAACAGGGACATAATGCCGGTAATATGAAGGAACAGAGACATAATGCCTGTAATATGAAGGAACAGGGACATAATGCCGGTAATATGATGGAACAGGGACATAATGCCTGTAATATGAAGGAACAGGGACATAATGGCGGTAATATGATGGAACAGGGACATAATGCCAGTAATATGAAGGAACAGGGACATAATGCCTGTAATATGAAGGAACAGGGACATAATGCCGGTAATATGAAGGAACAGGGAAATAATGCCTGTAATATGAAGGAACAGGGACATAATGCCTGTAATATGACGGAACAGGGACATAATGCAGGTAATATGAAGGAACAGGGACATAATGCTGGTAATATGAAGGAACAGAGACATAATTCCTTTAATATGAAGGAACAGGGACATAATGCCGGTAATATGAAGGAACAGGGACATAATGCCGGTAATATGAAGGAACGGGGATATAGTGCCGGTAATATGAAGGAAAAGGGACATAAGGCCTGCAATATGAAGTAACAGGGATATAATGCCGGTAATATGAAGGAGCAGGGACATAATGCTGGTAATATGAAGGAACAGAGACATAATTCCTGTAATATGAAGGGACAGGACATAATGCCTGTAATATGAAGGAACAGGGACATAATGCCAGTAATATGAAGGAACAGGGACATAATGCGGTAATATGAATGAACAGGGAAATAATGCCGGTAATATGAAGGAACGGGGATATAATGCCTGTAATATGAAGGAACAGGGACATAAGGCCTGCAATATGAAGTAACAGGGATATAATGCCGGTAATATGAAGGAGCAGGGACATAATGCCGGTAATATGAAGGAGCAGGGACATAATGCCGGTAATATGAAGGAACAGGGACATAATGCCGGTAATATGAAGGAACAGGGAAATAATGACGGTAATATGAAGGAACAGGGACATAATGCCTGTAATATGAAAGAACAGGGACATAATGCCGGTAATATGAAGGAACAGGGACATAATGCCGGTAATATGAAGGAACGGGAATATAGTGCCTGTAATATGAAGGAACAGGGACATAATGCCAGTGATATGAAGGAACAGGGAAATAATGCCGGTAATATGAAGGAACAGGGATATAATGCCTGTAATATGAAGGAACAGGGACATAATGCCGGTAATATGAAGGAACAGGGACATAATGTCGGTAATATGAAGGAAAAGGGAAATAATGCCTTTAATATGAAGGACAGGGACATAATGCCGGTAATATGAAGGATTAGGGACATAATGCTGTAATATGAAGGAACAGGCGCTTTATGCCGGTAATATGAAGGAACAGGGACATAATGCCGGTAATATGATGGAACAGGGAAATAATGTCTGTAATATGTAGGAACAGGGACATCATGTCTGTAATATGAAGGAACAGGGACATAATGCCTGTAATATGAAGGAACAGCGACATAATGCCGGTAATATGAAGGAACAGGGGACATAATGCCTGTAATATGAAGGAACAGGGACATAATGCCGGTAATATGAAGGAACAGGGAAATAATTCCTGTAATATGAAGGAACAGGGACATAATGCCTGTAATATGACGGAACAGGGACATAATGCAGGTAATATGAAGGAACAGGGACATAATGCTGGTAATATGAAGGAACAGAGACATAATTCCTGTAATATGAAGGAACAGGGACATAATGCCGGTAATATGAAGGAACAGGGACATAATGCCGGTAATATGAAGGAACAGGGACATAATCCCTGTAATATGAAGGAACAGGGACATAATGCCTGTAATATGAAGGAACAGGGACATCATTCCTGTAATATGAAGGAACAGGGACATAATGCTGGTAATATGAAGGAACAGAGACATAATGCCTGTAATATGACGGAACAGGGACATAATGCAGGTAATATGAAGGAACAGGGACATAATGCCTGTAATATGAAGGAACAGGGACATAATGCCGGTAATATGATGGAACAGGGACATAATGCCAGTAATATGAAGGAACAGGGACATAATGCCTGTAATATGAAGGAACAGGGAAATAATGCCTGTAATATGAAGGAACAGGGACATAATGCCGGTAATATGAAGGAACAGGGACATAATGCCGGTAATATGAAGGAACGGGGATATAGTGCCTGTAATATGAAGGAAAAGGGACATAAGGCCTGCAATAAGAAGTAACAGGGACATAATGCCGGTAATATGAAGGAACGGGGATATAGTGCCTGTAATATGAAGGAAAAGGGACATAAGGCCTGCAATAAGAAGTAACAGGGATATAATGCCGGTAATATGAAGGAGAAGGGACATAATGCCGGTAATATGAAGGAGCAGGGACATAATGCCGGTAATATGAAGGAGCAGGGACATAATGCCGGTAATATGAAGGAACAGGGACATAATGCCTGTAATATGAAAGAACAGGGACATAAATGCCGGTAATATGAAGGAACAGGGACATAATGCCGGTAATATGAAGGAACGGGAATATAGTGCCTGTAATATGAAGGAACAGGGACATAATGGCAGTAATATGAAGGAACAGGGAAATAATGCCGGTAATATGAAGGAACAGGGACATCATTCCCTGTAATATGAAGGAACAGGGACATAATGCCGGTAATATGAAGGAACAGGGACATAATGCGGTAATATGAATGAACAGGGAAATAATGCCGGTAATATGATGGAACAGGGACATAATGCCAGTAATATGAAGGATCAGGGACATAATGTCTGTAATATGTAGGAACAGGGACATCATGTCTGTAATATGAAGGAACAGGACATAATGCCTGTAATATGAAGGAACAGCGACATAATGCCTGTAATATGAAGGAACAGGGACATAATGCCGGTAATATGATGGAACAGGGACATAATGCCTGTAATATGAAGGAACAGGGACATAATGGCGGTAATATGATGGAACAGGGACATAATGCCAGTAATATGAAGGAACAGGGACATAATGCCTGTAATATGAAGGAACAGGGACATAATGCCGGTAATATGAAGGAACAGGGAAATAATGCCGGTAATATGAAGGAACAGGGAAATAATGCCTGTAATATGAAGAAACAGGGACATAATACCTGTAATATGACGGAACAGGGACATAATGCAGGTAATATGAAGGAACAGGGACATAATGCCGGTAATATGAAGGAAAAGGGACATCATGCCTGTAAGATGAAGGAACAGGGACATAATGCCGGTAATATGAAGGAAAAGGGACATAATGCCGGTAATATGAAGGAAAAGGGACATAAGGCCTGTAATATGAAGGAACAGGGACATAATGCCGGTAATATAAAGTAAAAGGGACATAATGCCTGTAATATGAAGGAACAGGGACATAATGCCGGTAATATGAAGGAACAGGGACATAATCCCTGTAATATGAAGGAACAGGGACATAATGCCTGTAATATGAAGGAACAGGGACATCATTCCTGTAATATGAAGGAACAGGGACATAATGCTGGTAATATGAAGGAACAGAGACATAATGCCTGTAATATGACGGAACAGGGACATAATGCAGGTAATATGAAGGAACAGGGACATAATGCCTGTAATATGAAGGAACAGGGACATAATGCCGGTAATATGAAGGAACAGGGAAATAATTCCTGTAATATGAAGGAACAGGGACATAATGCCTGTAATATGACGGAACAGGGACATAATGCAGGTAATATGAAGGAACAGGGACATAATGCTGGTAATATGAAGGAACAGGGACATAATGCCGGTAATATGAAGGAACAGGGAATAATTCCTGTAATATGAAGGAACAGGGACATAATGCCTGTAATATGACGGAACAGGGACATAATGCCGGTAATATGATGGAACAGGGAAATAATGTCTGTAATATGTAGGAACAGGGACATAATGCCGGTAATATGATGGAACAGGGAAATAATGTCTGTAATATGTAGGAACAGGGACATCATGTCTGTAATATGAAGGAACAGGCGCTTAATGCCTGTAATATGAAGGAACAGGGACATAATGCCGGTAATATGATGGAACAGGAAATAATGTCTGTAATATGTAGGAACAGGGACATCATGTCTGTAATATGAAGGAACAGGGACATAATGCCTGTAATATGAAGGAACAGCGACATAATGCCGGTAATATGAAGGAACAGGACATAATGCCTGTAATATGAAGGAACAGGGACATAATGCCGGTAATATGAAGGAACAGGGAAAATAATTCCTGTAATATGAAGGAACAGGGACATAATGCCTGTAATATGACGGAACAGGGACATAATGCAGGTAATATGAAGGAACAGGGACATAATGCTGGTAATATGAAGGAACAGAGACATAATACCTGTAATATGAAGGAACAGGGACATAATGCCGGTAATATGAAGGAACAGGGACATAATGCCGGTAATATGAAGGAACAGGGACATAATCCCTGTAATATGAAGGAACAGGGACATAATGCCTGTAATATGAAGGAACAGGGACATCATTCCTGTAATATGAAGGAACAGGGACATAATGCTGGTAATATGAAGGAACAGAGACATAATGCCTGTAATATGACGGAACAGGGACATAATGCAGGTAATATGAAGGAACAGGGACATAATGCCTGTAATATGAAGGAACAGGGACATAATGCCGGTAATATGATGGAACAGGGACATAATGCCAGTAATATGAAGGAACAGGGACATAATGCCTGTAATATGAAGGAACAGGGACATAATGCCGGTAATATGAAGGAACAGGGAAATAATGCCTGTAATATGAAGGAACAGGGACATAATGCCTGTAATATGACGGAACAGGGACATAATGCAGGTAATATGAAGGAACAGGGACATAATGCCGGTAATATGAAGGAACAGAGACATAATTCCTGTAATATGAAGGAACAGGGACATAATGCCGGTAATATGAAGGAACAGGGACATAATGCCGGTAATATGAAGGAACGGGGATATAGTGCCTGTAATATGAAGGAAAAGGGACATAAGGCCTGCAATAAGAAGTAACAGGGACATAATGCCGGTAATATGAAGGAACGGGGATATAGTGCCTGTAATATGAAGGAAAAGGGACATAAGGCCTGCAATAAGAAGTAACAGGGATATAATGCCGGTAATATGAAGGAGAAGGGACATAATGCCGGTAATATGAAGGAGCAGGGACATAATGCCGGTAATATGAAGGAGCAGGGACATAATGCCGGTAATATGAAGGAACAGGGACATAATGCCTGTAATATGAAAGAACAGGGACATAATGCCGGTAATATGAAGGAACAGGGACATAATGCCGGTAATATGAAGGAACGGGAATATAGTGCCTGTAATATGAAGGAACAGGGACATAATGGCAGTAATATGAAGGAACAGGGAAATAATGCCGGTAATATGAAGGAACAGGGACATCATTCCTGTAATATGAAGGAACAGGGACATAATGCCGGTAATATGAAGGAACAGGGACATAATGCCTGTAATATGAGGGAACAGGGACATCATCCTGTAATATGAAGGAACAGGGACATAATGCTGGTAATATGAAGGAACAGAGACATAATTCCTGTAATATGAAGGAACAGGGACATAATGCCTGTAATATGAAGGAACAGGGACATAATGCCGGTAATATGAAGGAACAGGGACATAATGCGGTAATATGAATGAACAGGGAAATAATGCCGTAATATGAAGGAACAGGGACATAATGCCGGTAATATGAAGGAACGGGGATATAATGCCTGTAATATGAAGGAACAGGGACATAAGGCCTGCAATATGAAGTAACAGGGATATAATGCCGGTAATATGAAGGAGCAGGGACATAATGCCGGTAATATGAAGGAGCAGGGACATAATGCCGGTAATATGAAGGAGCAGGGACATAATGCCGGTAATATGAAGGAACAGGGAAATAATGACGGTAATATGAAGGAACAGGGACATAATGCCTGTAATATGAAAGAACAGGGACATAATGCCGGTAATATGAAGGAACAGGGACATAATGCCGGTAATATGAAGGAACGGGAATATAGTGCCTGTAATATGAAGGAACAGGGACATAATGCCAGTGATATGAAGGAACAGGGAAATAATGCCGGTAATATGAAGGAACAGGGATATAATTCCTGTAATATGAAGGAACAGGGACATAATGCCGGTAATATGAAGGAACAGGGACATAATGTCGGTAATATGAAGGAAAAGGGAAAATAATGCCTTTATTATGAAAGAACAGGGACATAATGCCGGTAATATGAAGGATCAGGGACATAATGCCTGTAATATGAAGGAACAGGCGCTTTATGCCAAGGAATATGGAACAGGGACATAATGCCGGTAATATGATGGAACAGGGAAATAATGTCTGTAATATGTAGGAACAGGGACATCATGTCTGTAATATGAAGAACAGGGACATAATGCCTGTAATATGAAGGAACAGGGACATAATGCCGGTAATATGAAGGAACAGGGACATAATGCCGGTATTATGAAGGAACAGGGACATAATGCCGGTAATATGAAGGAACAGAGACATAATGCCTGTAATATGAAGGAACAGGGACATAATGCCGGTAATATGATGGAACAGGGACATAATGCCTGTAATATGAAGGAAACAGGGACATAATGGCGGTAATATGATGGAACAGGGACATAATGCCAGTAATATGAAGGAACAGGGACATAATGCCTGTAATATGAAGGAACAGGGACATAATGCCGGTAATATGAAGGAACAGGGAAATAATGCCTGTAATATGAAGGAACAGGGACATAATGCCTGTAATATGACGGAACAGGGACATAATGCAGGTAATATGAAGGAACAGGGACATAATGCTGGTAATATGAAGGAACAGAGACATAATTCCTGTAATATGAAGGAACAGGGACATAATGCCGGTAATATGAAGGAACAGGGACATAATGCCGGTAATATGAAGGAACGGGGATATAGTGCCTGTAATATGAAGGAAAAGGGACATAAGGCCTGCAATATGAAGTAACAGGGATATAATGCCGGTAATATGAAGGAGCAGGGACATAATGCCGGTAATATGAAGGAGCAGGGACATAATGCCGGTAATATGAAGGAGCAGGGACATAATGCCGGTAATATGAAGGAACAGGGACATAATGCCTGTAATATGAAAGAACAGGGATATAATGCCGGTAATATGAAGGAACAGGGACATAATGCCGGTAATATGAAGGAACGGGAATATATGCCTGTAATATGAAGGAACAGGGACATAATGCAGGTAATATGAAGGAACAGGGACATAATGCCTGTAATATGAAGGAACAGGGACATCATTCCTGTAATATGAAGGAACAGGGACATAATGCTGGTAATATGAAGGAACAGAGACATAATTCCTGTAATATGAAGGAACAGGGACATAATGCCGGTAATATGAAGGAACAGGGACATAATGCGGTAATATGAAGGAACAGGGACATAATGCATGTAATATGAAGGAACAGGGAAATAATGCCGGTAATATGAAGGAACAGGGACATAATGCCGGTAATATGAAGGAACGGGGATATAATGCCTGTAATATGAAGGAACAGGGACATAAGGCCTGCAATATGAAGTAACAGGGATATAATGCCGGTAATATGAAGGAGCAGGGACATAATGCCGGTAATATGAAGGAGCAGGGACATAATGCCGGTAATATGAAGGAGCAGGGACATAATGCCGGTAATATGAAGGAACAGGGAAATAATGACGGTAATATGAAGGAAAAGGGACATAATGCCGGTAATATGAAGGAACAGGGACATAATGCTGGTAATATGAAGGAACAGAGACATAATTCCTTTAATATGAAGGAACAGGGACATAATGCCGGTAATATGAAGGAACAGGGACATAATGCCGGTAATATGAAGGAACGGGGATATAGTGCCGGTAATATGAAGGAAAAGGGACATAAGGCCTGCAATATGAAGTAACAGGGATATAATGCCGGTAATATGAAGGAGCAGGGACATAATGCTGGTAATATGAAGGAACAGAGACATAATTCCTGTAATATGAAGGAACAGGGACATAATGCCTGTAATATGAAGGAACAGGGACATAATGCCAGTAATATGAAGGAACAGGGACATAATGCGGTAATATGAATGAACAGGGAAATAATGCCGGTAATATGAAGGAACGGGGATATAATGCCTGTAATATGAAGGAACAGGGACATAAGGCCTGCAATATGAAGTAACAGGGATATAATGCCGGTAATATGAAGGAGCAGGGACATAATGCCGGTAATATGAAGGAGCAGGGACATAATGCCGGTAATATGAAGGAACAGGGACATAATGCCGGTAATATGAAGGAACAGGGAAATAATGACGGTAATATGAAGGAACAGGGACATAATGCCTGTAATATGAAAGAACAGGGACATAATGCCGGTAATATGAAGGAACAGGGACATAATGCCGGTAATATGAAGGAACGGGAATATAGTGCCTGTAATATGAAGGAACAGGGACATAATGCCAGTGATATGAAGGAACAGGGAAATAATGCCGGTAATATGAAGGAACAGGGATATAATGCCTGTAATATGAAGGAACAGGGACATAATGCCGGTAATATGAAGGAACAGGGACATAATGTCGGTAATATGAAGGAAAAGGGAAATAATGCCTTTAATATGAAGGACAGGGACATAATGCCGGTAATATGAAGGAACAGGGATATAATGCCTGTAATATGAAGGAACAGGGACATAATGCCGGTAATATGAAGGAACAGGGACATAATGTCGGTAATATGAAGGAAAAGGGAAATAATGCCTTTAATATGAAGGACAGGGACATAATGCCGGTAATATGAAGGATTAGGGACATAATGCCTGTAATATGAAGGAACAGGCGCTTTATGCCGGTAATATGAAGGAACAGGGACATAATGCCGGTAATATGATGGAACAGGGAAATAATGTCTGTAATATGTAGGAACAGGGACATAATGCCTGTAATATGAAGGAACAGGGACATAATGCCTGTAATATGAAGGAACAGCGACATAATGCCGGTAATATGAAGGAACAGGGACATAATGCCTGTAATATGAAGGAACAGGGACATAATGCCGGTAATATGAAGGAACAGGGAAATAATTCCTGTAATATGAAGGAACAGGGACATAATGCCTGTAATATGACGGAACAGGGACATAATGCAGGTAATATGAAGGAACAGGGACATAATGCTGGTAATATGAAGGAACAGAGACATAATTCCTGTAATATGAAGGAACAGGGACATAATGCCGGTAATATGAAGGAACAGGGACATAATGCCGGTAATATGAAGGAACGGGGATATAGTGCCTGTAATATGAAGGAAAAGGGACATAAGGCCTGCAATATGAAGTAACAGGGATATAATGCCGGTAATATGAAGGAGCAGGGACATAATGCCG
This sequence comes from Rhinoderma darwinii, assembly GCF_050947455.1. Classification (NCBI taxonomy): domain Eukaryota; kingdom Metazoa; phylum Chordata; class Amphibia; order Anura; family Rhinodermatidae; genus Rhinoderma; species Rhinoderma darwinii. The sequence goes on from NW_027462597.1 coordinate 10,137, forward strand.
GTAATATGAAGGAGCAGGGACATAATGCCGGTAATATGAAGGAGCAGGGACATAATGCCGGTAATATGAAGGAACAGGGACATAATGCCTGTAATATGAAAGAACAGGGACATAATGCCGGTAATATGAAGGAACAGGGACATAATGCCGGTAATATGAAGGAACGGGAATATAGTGCCTGTAATATGAAGGAACAGGGAAATAATGCCTGTAATATGAAGGAACAGGGACATAATGCCTGTAATATGACGGAACAGGGACATAATGCAGGTAATATGAAGGAACAGGGACATAATGCCGGTAATAAGAGGGAAAAGGGACATAATTCCTGTAATATGAAGGAACAGGGACATAATGGCAGTAATGTGAAGGAACAGGGACATAATGCCTGTAATATGAAGGAACAGGGACATAATGCCGGTAATATGAAGGAACAGGGAAATAATGCCGGTAATATGAAAGAACAGGGACATAATGCCTGTAATATGACGGAACAGGGACATAATGCAGGTAATATGAAGGAACAGGGACATAATGCCGGTAATATGAAGGAACAGGGACATAATGCCAGTGATATGAAGGAACAGGGAAATAATGCCGGTAATATGAAGGAACAGGGACATAATGCCGGTAATATGAAGGAACAGGGAAATAATGCCGGTAATATGAAGGAACAGGGACATAATGCCTGTAATATGAAAGAACAGGGACATAATGCCGGTAATATGAAGGAACAGGGACATAATGCCGGTAATATGAAGGAACGGGAATATAGTGCCTGTAATATGAAGGAACAGGGACATAATGGCAGTAATATGAAGGAACAGGGAAATAATGCCTGTAATATGAAGGAACAGGGACATAATGCCGGTAATATGAAGGAACAGGGATATAATGCCGGTAATATGAAGGAACAGGGACATAATGCCGGTAATATGAAGGAACAGGCGCTTTATGCCGGTAATATGAAGGAACAGGGACATAATGCCGGTAATATGATGGAACAGGGAAATAATGTCTGTAATATGAAGGAACAGGGACATAATGCCTGTAATATGAAGGAACAGTGACATAATGCCGGTAATATGAAGGAACAGAGACAAAATGCCTGTAATATGAAGGAACAGGGACATAATGCCGGTAATATGATGGAACAGGGACATAATGCCTGTAATATGAAGGAACAGGGACATAATGCCTGTAATATGAAGGAACAGGGACATAATGCTGGTAATATGAAGGAACAGGGACATAATTCCTGTAATATGAAGGAACAGGGACATAATGCCTGTAATATGAAGGAACAGGGACATAATGCCGGTAATATGAAGGAACAGGGAAATAATGCCTGTAATATGAAGGAACAGGGACATAATGCCTGTAATATGACGGAACAGGGACATAATGCAGGTAATATGAAGGAACAGGGACATAATGCTGGTAATATGAAGGAACAGAGACATAATTCCTGTAATATGAAGGAACAGGGACATAATGCCGGTAATATGAAGGAACAGGGACATAATGCCGGTAATATGAAGGAACGGGGATATAGTGCCTGTAATATGAAGGAAAAGGGACATAAGGCCTGCAATATGAAGTAACAGGGATATAATGCCGGTAATATGAAGGAGCAGGGACATAATGCCGGTAATATGAAGGAGCAGGGACATAATGCCGGTAATATGAAGGAGCAGGGACATAATGCCGGTAATATGAAGGAACAGGGACATAATGCCTGTAATATGAAAGAACAGGGACATAATGCCGGTAATATGAAGGAACAGGGACATAATGCCGGTAATATGAAGGAACGGGAATATAGTGCCTGTAATATGAAGGAACAGGGACATAATGGCAGTAATATGAAGGAACAGGGAAATAATGCCTGTAATATGAAGGAACAGGGACATAATGCCTGTAATATGACGGAACAGGGACATAATGCAGGTAATATGAAGGAACAGGGACATAATGCCGGTAATATGAAGGAACAGGGACATAATGCAGGTAATATGAAGGAACAGGGACATAATGCCTGTAATATGAAGGAACAGGGACATAATGCAGGTAATATGAAGGAACAGGGACATAATGCCGGTAATATGAAGGAAAAGGGACATAATGCCTGTAATATGAAGGAACAGGGACATAATGGCAGTAATGTGAAGGAACAGGGACATAATGCCTGTAATATGAAGGAACAGGGACATAATGCCGGTAATATGAAGGAACAGGGAAATAATGCCGGTAATATGAAAGAACAGGGACATAATGCCTGTAATATGACGGAACAGGGACATAATGCAGGTAATATGAAGGAACAGGGACATAATGCCGGTAATATGAAGGAACAGGGACATAATGCCAGGGATATGAAGGAACAGGGAAATAATGCCGGTAATATGAAGGAACAGGGACATAATGCCGGTAATATGAAGGAACAGGGAAATAATGCCGGTAATATGAAGGAACAGGGACATAATGCCTGTAATATGAAAGAACAGGGACATAATGCCGGTAATATGAAGGAACAGGGACATAATGCCGGTAATATGAAGGAACGGGAATATAGTGCCTGTAATATGAAGGAACAGGGACATAATGGCAGTAATATGAAGGAACAGGGAAATAATGCCTGTAATATGAAGGAACAGGGACATATTGCCGGTAATATGAAGGAACAGGGATATAATGCCGGTAATATGAAGGAACAGGGACATAATGCCGGTAATATGAAGGAACGGGAATATAGTGCCTGTAATATGAAGGAACAGGGACATAATGCCAGTGATATGAAGGAACAGGGACATAATGCCTGTAATATGAAGGAACAGGGACATAATGCCTTTAATATGAAGGAACAGGCGCTTTATGCCGGTAATATGAAGAAACAGGGACATAATGCCGGTAATATGAGGGAACAGGGACATAATGCCGGTAATATGATGGAACAGGGAAATAATGTCTGTAATATGTAGGAACAGGGACATAATGCCTGTAATATGAAGGAACAGCGACATAATGCCTGTAATATGAAGGAACAGGGACATAATGCCTGTAATATGAAGGAACAGGGACATAATGGCGGTAATATGATGGAACAGGGACATAATACCTGTAATATGAAGGAACAGGGACATAATGCCGGTAATATGATGGAACAGGGACATAATGCCAGTAATATGAAGGAACAGGGACATAATGCCTGTAATATGAAGGAACAGGGACATAATGCCGGTAATATGAAGGAACAGCGAAATAATGCCTGTAATATGAAGGAACAGGGACATAATGCCTGTAATATGACGGAACAGGGAAATAATGCCGGTAATATGAAGGAAAAGGGAAATAATTCCTGTAATATGAAGGAACAGGGACATAATGCCGGTAATATGAAGGAACAGGGACATAATGCCGGTAATATGAAGGAACGGGGATATAGTGCCTGTAATATGAAGGAAAAGGGACATAAGGCCTGCAATAAGAAGTAACAGGGATATAATGCCGGTAATATGAAGGAGAAGGGACATAATGCCGGTAATATGAATGAGCAGGGACATAATGCCGGTAATATGAAGGAGCAGGGACATAATGCCGGTAATATGAAGGAACAGGGACATAATGCCTGTAATATGAAAGAACAGGGACATAATGCCGGTAATATGAAGGAACAGGGACATAATGCCGGTAATATGAAGGAACGGGAATATAGTGCCTGTAATATGAAGGAACAGGGACATAATGGCAGTAATATGAAGGAACAGGGAAATAATGCCGGTAATATGAAGGAACAGGGACATAATGCCGGTAATATGAAGGAACAGGGACATAATGCGGTAATATGAATGAACAGGGAAATAATGCCAGTAATATGATGGAACAGGGACATAATGCCAGTAATATGAAGGATCAGGGACATAATGTCTGTAATATGTAGGAACAGGGACATCATGTCTGTAATATGATGGAACAGGGACATAATGCCAGTAATATGAAGGAACAGGGACATAATGCCTGTAATATGAAGGAACAGGGACATAATGCCGGTAATATGAAGGAACAGCGAAATAATGCCTGTAATATGAAGGAACAGGGACATAATGCCTGTAATATGAAGGAACAGGGACATAATGCCTGTAATATGAAGGAACGGGGACATAATGTCTGTAATATGTAGGAACAGGGACATCATGTCTGTAATATGAAGGAACAGGGACATAATGCCTGTAATATGAAGGAACAGCGACATAATGCCTGTAATATGAAGGAACAGCGAAATAATGCCTGTAATATGAAGGAACAGGGACATAATGTCTGTAATATGTAGGAACAGGGACATCATGTCTGTAATATGAAGGAACAGGGACATAATGCCTGTAATATGAAGGAACAGCGACATAATGCCTGTAATATGAAGGAACAGGGACATAATGCCGGTAATATGATGGAACAGGGACATAATGCCTGTAATATGAAGGAACAGGGACATAATGCCGGTAATATGATGGAACAGGGACATAATGCCAGTAATATGAAGGAACAGGGACATAATGCCGGTAATATGAAGGAACAAGGAAATAATGCCTGTAATATGAAGAAACAGGGACATAATGCCTGTAATATGACGGAACAGGGACATAATGCCGGTAATATGAAGGAAAAGGGACATCATGCCTGTAATATGAAGGAACAGGGACATAATGCCGGTAATATGAAGGAAAAGGGACATAATGCCGGTAATATGAAGGAAAAGGGACATAAGGCCTGTAATATGAAGGAACAGGGACATAATGCCGGTAATATGAAGGAAAAGGGACATAATGCCGGTAATATGAAGGAAAAGGGACATAAGGCCTGTAATATGAAGGAACAGGGACATAATGCCGGTAATATGAAGGAACAGGGACATAATGCCTGTAATATGAAGGAACAGGGACATAATGCCTGTAATATGAAGGAACAGGGACATCATTCCTGTAATATGAAGGAACAGGGACATAATGCTGGTAATATGAAGGAACAGAGACATAATGCGGTAATATGAAGGAACAGGGACATAATGCATGTAATATGAAGGAACAGGGAAATAATGCCGGTAATATGAAGGAACGGGGACATAATGCCGGTAATATGAAGGAACGGGGATATAGTGCCTGTAATATGAAGGAAAAGGGACATAAGGCCTGCAATATGAAGGAACAGGGATATAATGCCGGTAATATGAAGGAACAGGGACATAATGCCGGTAATATGAAGGAACGGGAATATAGTGCCTGTAATATGAAGGAACAGGGACATAATGCCAGTGATATGAAGGAACAGGGAAATAATGCCGGTAATATGAAGGAACAGGGATATAATGCCTGTAATATGAAGGAACAGGGACATAATGCCGGTAATATGAAGGAACAGGGACATAATGCGGTAATATGAATGAACAGGGAAATAATGCCGGTAATATGATGGAACAGGGACATAATGCCAGTAATATGAAGGATCAGGGACATAATGTCTGTAATATGTAGGAACAGGGACATCATGTCTGTAATATGAAGGAACAGGGACATAATGCCTGTAATATGAAGGAACAGCGACATAATGCCTGTAATATGAAGGAACAGGGACATAATGCCGGTAATATGATGGAACAGGGACATAATGCCTGTAATATGAAGGAACAGGGACATAATGCCGGTAATATGATGGAACAGGGACATAATGCCAGTAATATGAAGGAACAGGGACATAATGCCGGTAATATGAAGGAACAGGGAAATAATGTCTGTAATATGAAGAAACAGGGACATAATGCCTGTAATATGACGGAACAGGGACATAATGCCGGTAATATGAAGGAAAAGGGACATCATGCCTGTAATATGAAGGAACAGGGACATAATGCCGGTAATATGAAGGAACAGGGACATAATGCCGGTAATATGAAGGAAAAGGGACATAATGCCTGTAATATGAAGGAACAGGGACATAATGCCGGTAATATGAAGGAACAGGGACATAATGCCTGTAATATGAAGGAACAGGGACATAATGCCTGTAATATGAAGGAACAGGGACATCATTCCTGTAATATGAAGGAACAGGGACATAATGCTGGTAATATGAAGGAACAGAGACATAATGCCGGTAATATGAAGGAACAGGGACATAATGCGGTAATATGAAGGAACAGGGACATAATGCATGTAATATGAAGGAACAGGGAAATAATGCCGGTAATATGAAGGAACAGGGACATAATGCCGGTAATATGAAGGAACGGGGATATAGTGCCTGTAATATGAAGGAAAAGGGACATAAGGCCTGCAATATGAAGGAACAGGGATATAATGCCGGTAATATGAAGGAACAGGGACGTAATGCCGGTAATATGAAGGAACGGGAATATAGTGCCAGTGATATGAAGGAACAGGGATATAATGCCGGTAATATGAATGAACAGGGACATAATGCTGGTAATATGAAGGAACAGGGACATAATGCATGTAATATGAAGGAACAGGGAAATAATGCCGGTAATATGAAGGAACAGGGACATAATGCCGGTAATATGAAGGAACGGGGATATAGTGCCTGTAATATGAAGGAAAAGGGACATAAGGCCTGCAATATGAAGGAACAGGGATATAATGCCGGTAATATGAAGGAACAGGGACGTAATGGCGGTAATATGAAGGAACGGGAATATAATGCCGGTAATATGATGGAACAGGGAAATAATGCCGGTAATATGAAGGAACAGGGATATAATGCCGGTAATATGAATGAACAGGGACATAATGCTGGTAATATGAAGGAACAGGGACATAATGCCGGTAATATGATGGAACAGGGAAATAATGCCGGTAATATGAAGGAACAGGGATATAATGCCTGTAATATGAAGGAACAGGGACATAATGCCGGTAATATGAAGGAACAGGGACATAATGTCGGTAATATGAAGGAAAAGGGAAATAATGCCTTTAATATGAAGGAACAGGGACATAATGCCGGTAATATGAAGGATCAGGGACATAATGCCTGTAATATTAAGGAACAGGCGCTTTATGCCGGTAATATGAAGGAACAGGGACATAATGCCGGTAATATGATGGAACAGGGAAATAATGTCTGTAATATGTAGGAACAGGGACATCATGTCTGTAATATGAAGGAACAGGGACATAATGCCTGTAATATGAAGGATCAGCGACATAATGCCGGTAATATGAAGGAACAGGGACATAATACCGGTAATATGATGGAACAGGGACATAATGCCTGTAATATGAAGGAACAGGGACATAATGCAGGTAATATGATGGAACAGGGACATAATGCCAGTAATATGAAGGAACAGGGACATAATGCCTGTAATATGAAGGAACAGGGACATAATGCCGGTAATATGAAGGAACAGGGAAATAATGCCTGTAATATGAAGGAACAGGGACATAATGCCTGTAATATGACGGAACAGGGACATAATGCAGGTAATATGAAGGAACAGGGACATAAAGCCGGTAATATGAAGGAAAAGGGACATAATGCCGGTAATATGAAGGAACAGGGACATAATGCCTGTAATATGTAGCAACAGGGACATCATGTCTGTAATATGAAGGAACAGGGACATAATGCCGGTAATATGAAGGAACAGGGACATAATGCCTGTAATATGAAGGAACAGGGACATAATGCCTGTAATATGAAGGAACAGGGACATCATTCCTGTAATATGAAGGAACAGGGACATAATGCTGGTAATATGAAGGAACAGAGACATAATTCCTGTAATATGAAGGAACAGGGACATAATTCCGGTAATATGAAGGAACAGGGACATAATGCCGGTAATATGAATGAACAGGGAAATAATGCCGGTAATATGAAGGAACAGGGACATAATGCCGGTAATATGAATGAACAGGGAAATAATGCCAGTAATATGAAGGAACAGGGACATAATGCCTGTAATATGTAGCAACAGGGACATCATGTCTGTAATATGAAGGAACAGGGACATAATGCCGGTAATATGAAGGAACAGGGACATAATGCCTGTAATATGAAGGAACAGGGACATAATGCCTGTAATATGAAGGAACAGGGACATCATTCCTGTAATATGAAGGAACAGGGACATAATGCCTGTAATATGAAGGAACAGGGACATAATGCCGGTAATATGAAGGAACAGGGACATAATGCGGTAATATGAATGAATAGGGAAATAATGCCGGTAATATGAAGGAACAGGGACATAATGCCGGTAATATGAAGGAACGGGGATATAATGCCTGTAATATGAAGGAACAGGGACATAAGGCCTGCAATATGAAGTAACAGGGATATAATGCCGGTAATATGAAGGAGCAGGGACATAATGCCGGTAATATGAAGGAGCAGGGACATAATGCCGGTAATATGAAGGAGCAGGGACATAATGCCGGTAATATGAAGGAACAGGGAAATAATGACGGTAATATGAAGGAACAGGGACATAATGCCTGTAATATGAAAGAACAGGGACATAATGCCGGTAATATGAAGGAACAGGGACATAATGCCGGTAATATGAAGGAACGGGAATATAGTGCCTGTAATATGAAGGAACAGGGACATAATGCCAGTGATATGAAGGAACAGGGACATAATGCCTGTAATATGAAGGAACAGGGACATAATGCCTTTAATATGAAGGAACAGGCGCTTTATGCCGGTAATATGAAGAAACAGGGACATAATGCCGGTAATATGAGGGAACAGGGACATAATGCCGGTAATATGATGGAACAGGGAAATAATGTCTGTAATATGTAGGAACAGGGACATAATGCCTGTAATATGAAGGAACAGCGACATAATGCCTGTAATATGAAGGAACAGGGACATAATGCCTGTAATATGAAGGAACAGGGACATAATGGCGGTAATATGATGGAACAGGGACATAATACCTGTAATATGAAGGAACAGGGACATAATGCCGGTAATATGATGGAACAGGGACATAATGCCAGTAATATGAAGGAACAGGGACATAATGCCTGTAATATGAAGGAACAGGGACATAATGCCGGTAATATGAAGGAACAGCGAAATAATGCCTGTAATATGAAGGAACAGGGACATAATGCCTGTAATATGACGGAACAGGGAAATAATGCCGGTAATATGAAGGAAAAGGGAAATAATTCCTGTAATATGAAGGAACAGGGACATAATGCCGGTAATATGAAGGAACAGGGACATAATGCCGGTAATATGAAGGAACGGGGATATAGTGCCTGTAATATGAAGGAAAAGGGACATAAGGCCTGCAATAAGAAGTAACAGGGATATAATGCCGGTAATATGAAGGAGAAGGGACATAATGCCGGTAATATGAATGAGCAGGGACATAATGCCGGTAATATGAAGGAGCAGGGACATAATGCCGGTAATATGAAGGAACAGGGACATAATGCCTGTAATATGAAAGAACAGGGACATAATGCCGGTAATATGAAGGAACAGGGACATAATGCCGGTAATATGAAGGAACGGGAATATAGTGCCTGTAATATGAAGGAACAGGGACATAATGGCAGTAATATGAAGGAACAGGGAAATAATGCCGGTAATATGAAGGAACAGGGACATAATGCCGGTAATATGAAGGAACAGGGACATAATGCGGTAATATGAATGAACAGGGAAATAATGCCGGTAATATGATGGAACAGGGACATAATGCCAGTAATATGAAGGATCAGGGACATAATGTCTGTAATATGTAGGAACAGGGACATCATGTCTGTAATATGATGGAACAGGGACATAATGCCAGTAATATGAAGGAACAGGGACATAATGCCTGTAATATGAAGGAACAGGGACATAATGCCGGTAATATGAAGGAACAGCGAAATAATGCCTGTAATATGAAGGAACAGGGACATAATGCCTGTAATATGAAGGAACAGGGACATAATGCCTGTAATATGAAGGAACGGGGACATAATGTCTGTAATATGTAGGAACAGGGACATCATGTCTGTAATATGAAGGAACAGGGACATAATGCCTGTAATATGAAGGAACAGCGACATAATGCCTGTAATATGAAGGAACAGCGAAATAATGCCTGTAATATGAAGGAACAGGGACATAATGTCTGTAATATGTAGGAACAGGGACATCATGTCTGTAATATGAAGGAACAGGGACATAATGCCTGTAATATGAAGGAACAGCGACATAATGCCTGTAATATGAAGGAACAGGGACATAATGCCGGTAATATGATGGAACAGGGACATAATGCCAGTAATATGAAGGAACAGGGACATAATGCCGGTAATATGAAGGAACAAGGAAATAATGCCTGTAATATGAAGAAACAGGGACATAATGCCTGTAATATGACGGAACAGGGACATAATGCCGGTAATATGAAGGAAAAGGGACATCATGCCTGTAATATGAAGGAACAGGGACATAATGCCGGTAATATGAAGGAAAAGGGACATAATGCCGGTAATATGAAGGAAAAGGGACATAAGGCCTGTAATATGAAGGAACAGGGACATAATGCCGGTAATATGAAGGAAAAGGGACATAATGCCTGTAATATGAAGGAACAGGGACATAATGCCGGTAATATGAAGGAAAAGGGACATAATGCCGGTAATATGAAGGAAAAGGGACATAAGGCCTGTAATATGAAGGAACAGGGACATAATGCCGGTAATATGAAGGAACAGGGACATAATGCCTGTAATATGAAGGAACAGGGACATAATGCCTGTAATATGAAGGAACAGGGACATCATTCCTGTAATATGAAGGAACAGGGACATAATGCTGGTAATATGAAGGAACAGAGACATAATGCGGTAATATGAAGGAACAGGGACATAATGCATGTAATATGAAGGAACAGGGAAATAATGCCGGTAATATGAAGGAACGGGGACATAATGCCGGTAATATGAAGGAACGGGGATATAGTGCCTGTAATATGAAGGAAAAGGGACATAAGGCCTGCAATATGAAGGAACAGGGATATAATGCCGGTAATATGAAGGAACAGGGACATAATGCCGGTAATATGAAGGAACGGGAATATAGTGCCTGTAATATGAAGGAACAGGGACATAATGCCAGTGATATGAAGGAACAGGGAAATAATGCCGGTAATATGAAGGAACAGGGATATAATGCCTGTAATATGAAGGAACAGGGACATAATGCCGGTAATATGAAGGAACAGGGACATAATGCGGTAATATGAATGAACAGGGAAATAATGCCGGTAATATGATGGAACAGGGACATAATGCCAGTAATATGAAGGATCAGGGACATAATGTCTGTAATATGTAGGAACAGGGACATCATGTCTGTAATATGAAGGAACAGGGACATAATGCCTGTAATATGAAGGAACAGCGACATAATGCCTGTAATATGAAGGAACAGGGACATAATGCCGGTAATATGATGGAACAGGGACATAATGCCTGTAATATGAAGGAACAGGGACATAATGCCGGTAATATGATGGAACAGGGACATAATGCCAGTAATATGAAGGAACAGGGACATAATGCCGGTAATATGAAGGAACAGGGAAATAATGTCTGTAATATGAAGAAACAGGGACATAATGCCTGTAATATGACGGAACAGGGACATAATGCCGGTAATATGAAGGAAAAGGGACATCATGCCTGTAATATGAAGGAACAGGGACATAATGCCGGTAATATGAAGGAACAGGGACATAATGCCGGTAATATGAAGGAAAAGGGACATAATGCCTGTAATATGAAGGAACAGGGACATAATGCCGGTAATATGAAGGAACAGGGACATAATGCCTGTAATATGAAGGAACAGGGACATAATGCCTGTAATATGAAGGAACAGGGACATCATTCCTGTAATATGAAGGAACAGGGACATAATGCTGGTAATATGAAGGAACAGAGACATAATGCCGGTAATATGAAGGAACAGGGACATAATGCGGTAATATGAAGGAACAGGGACATAATGCATGTAATATGAAGGAACAGGGAAATAATGCCGGTAATATGAAGGAACAGGGACATAATGCCGGTAATATGAAGGAACGGGGATATAGTGCCTGTAATATGAAGGAAAAGGGACATAAGGCCTGCAATATGAAGGAACAGGGATATAATGCCGGTAATATGAAGGAACAGGGACGTAATGCCGGTAATATGAAGGAACGGGAATATAGTGCCAGTGATATGAAGGAACAGGGATATAATGCCGGTAATATGAATGAACAGGGACATAATGCTGGTAATATGAAGGAACAGGGACATAATGCATGTAATATGAAGGAACAGGGAAATAATGCCGGTAATATGAAGGAACAGGGACATAATGCCGGTAATATGAAGGAACGGGGATATAGTGCCTGTAATATGAAGGAAAAGGGACATAAGGCCTGCAATATGAAGGAACAGGGATATAATGCCGGTAATATGAAGGAACAGGGACGTAATGGCGGTAATATGAAGGAACGGGAATATAATGCCGGTAATATGATGGAACAGGGAAATAATGCCGGTAATATGAAGGAACAGGGATATAATGCCGGTAATATGAATGAACAGGGACATAATGCTGGTAATATGAAGGAACAGGGACATAATGCCGGTAATATGATGGAACAGGGAAATAATGCCGGTAATATGAAGGAACAGGGATATAATGCCTGTAATATGAAGGAACAGGGACATAATGCCGGTAATATGAAGGAACAGGGACATAATGTCGGTAATATGAAGGAAAAGGGAAATAATGCCTTTAATATGAAGGAACAGGGACATAATGCCGGTAATATGAAGGATCAGGGACATAATGCCTGTAATATTAAGGAACAGGCGCTTTATGCCGGTAATATGAAGGAACAGGGACATAATGCCGGTAATATGATGGAACAGGGAAATAATGTCTGTAATATGTAGGAACAGGGACATCATGTCTGTAATATGAAGGAACAGGGACATAATGCCTGTAATATGAAGGATCAGCGACATAATGCCGGTAATATGAAGGAACAGGGACATAATACCGGTAATATGATGGAACAGGGACATAATGCCTGTAATATGAAGGAACAGGGACATAATGCAGGTAATATGATGGAACAGGGACATAATGCCAGTAATATGAAGGAACAGGGACATAATGCCTGTAATATGAAGGAACAGGGACATAATGCCGGTAATATGAAGGAACAGGGAAATAATGCCTGTAATATGAAGGAACAGGGACATAATGCCTGTAATATGACGGAACAGGGACATAATGCAGGTAATATGAAGGAACAGGGACATAAAGCCGGTAATATGAAGGAAAAGGGACATAATGCCGGTAATATGAAGGAACAGGGACATAATGCCTGTAATATGTAGCAACAGGGACATCATGTCTGTAATATGAAGGAACAGGGACATAATGCCGGTAATATGAAGGAACAGGGACATAATGCCTGTAATATGAAGGAACAGGGACATAATGCCTGTAATATGAAGGAACAGGGACATCATTCCTGTAATATGAAGGAACAGGGACATAATGCTGGTAATATGAAGGAACAGAGACATAATTCCTGTAATATGAAGGAACAGGGACATAATTCCGGTAATATGAAGGAACAGGGACATAATGCCGGTAATATGAATGAACAGGGAAATAATGCCGGTAATATGAAGGAACAGGGACATAATGCCGGTAATATGAATGAACAGGGAAATAATGCCAGTAATATGAAGGAACAGGGACATAATGCCTGTAATATGTAGCAACAGGGACATCATGTCTGTAATATGAAGGAACAGGGACATAATGCCGGTAATATGAAGGAACAGGGACATAATGCCTGTAATATGAAGGAACAGGGACATAATGCCTGTAATATGAAGGAACAGGGACATCATTCCTGTAATATGAAGGAACAGGGACATAATGCCTGTAATATGAAGGAACAGGGACATAATGCCGGTAATATGAAGGAACAGGGACATAATGCGGTAATATGAATGAATAGGGAAATAATGCCGGTAATATGAAGGAACAGGGACATAATGCCGGTAATATGAAGGAACGGGGATATAATGCCTGTAATATGAAGGAACAGGGACATAAGGCCTGCAATATGAAGTAACAGGGATATAATGCCGGTAATATGAAGGAGCAGGGACATAATGCCGGTAATATGAAGGAGCAGGGACATAATGCCGGTAATATGAAGGAGCAGGGACATAATGCCGGTAATATGAAGGAACAGGGAAATAATGACGGTAATATGAAGGAACAGGGACATAATGCCTGTAATATGAAAGAACAGGGACATAATGCCGGTAATATGAAGGAACAGGGACATAATGCCGGTAATATGAAGGAACGGGAATATAGTGCCTGTAATATGAAGGAACAGGGACATAATGCCAGTGATATGAAGGAACAGGGAAATAATGCCGGTAATATGAAGGAACAGGGATATAATGCCTGTAATATGAAGGAACAGGGACATAATGCCGGTAATATGAAGGAACAGGGACATAATGTCGGTAATATGAAGGAAAAGGGAAATAATGCCTTTAATATGAAGGAACAGGGACATAATGCCGGTAATATGAAGGATCAGGGACATAATGCCTGTAATATGAAGGAACAGGCGCTTTATGCCGGTAATATGAAGGAACAGGGACATAATGCCGGTAATATGATGGAACAGGGACATAATGCCTGTAATATGAAGGAACAGCGACATAATGCCGGTAATATGAAGGAACAGAGACATAATGCCTGTAATATGAAGGAACAGGGACATAATGCCTGTAATATGAAGGAACAGGGACATAATGCCGGTAATATGATGGAACAGGGACATAATGCCTGTAATATGAAGGAACAGGGACATAATGGCGGTAATATGATGGAACAGGGACATAATGCCAGTAATATGAAGGAACAGGGACATAATGCCTATAATATGAAGGAACAGGGACATAATGCCGGTAATATGAAGGAACAGGGAAATAATGCCTGTAATATGAAGGAACAGGGACATAATGCCTGTAATATGACGGAACAGGGACATAATGCAGGTAATATGAAGGAATAGGGACATAATGCTGGTAATATGAAGGAACAGAGACATAATTCCTGTAATATGAAGGAACAGGGACATAATGCCGGTAATATGAAGGAACAGGGACATAATGCCGGTAATATGAAGGAACGGGGATATAGTGCCTGTAATATGAAGGAAAAGGGACATAAGGCCTGCAATATGAAGTAACAGGGATATAATGCCGGTAATATGAAGGAGCAGGGACATAATGCCGGTAATATGAAGGAGCAGGGACATAATGCCGGTAATATGAAGGAGCAGGGACATAATGCCGGTAATATGAAGGAGCAGGGACATAATGCCGGTAATATGAAGGAGCAGGGACATAATGCCGATTATATGAAGGAACAGGGACATAATGCCGGTAATATGAAGGAACAGGGATATAATGCCGGTAAGATGAGGGAACAGGGACATAATGCCGGTAATATGAAGGATCAGGGACATAATGCCTGTAATATGAAGGAACAGGCGCTTTATGCCGGTAATATGAAGGAACAGGGACATAATTCCGGTAATATGAGGGAACAGGGACATAATGCCTGTAATATGAAGGAACAGGGACATCATGTCTGTAATATGAAGGAACAGGGACATAATGCCTGTAATATGAAGGAACAGGGACATAATGCCGGTAATATGAAGGAACAGGGACATAATGCCGGTAATATGATGGAACAGGGACATAATGCCTGTAATATGAAAGAACAGGGACATAATGCCGGTAAAATGAAGGAACAGGGAAATAATGCCTGTAATATGAAGGAACAGGGACATAATGCCTGTAATATGACGGAACAGGGACATAATGCCGGTAATATGAAGGAACAGGGACATAATGCCGGTAATATGAAGGAACGCAAATATAGTGCCTGTAATATGAAGGAAAAGGGACATAAGGCCTGTAATATGAAGGAACAGGGACATAATGCCGGTAATATGATGGAACAGGGACATAATGCCTGTAATATGAAGGAACAGGGACATAACGCCTGTAATATGAAGGAACAGGGACATAACGCCTGTAAAATGAAGGAACAGGGACATAATGCCGGTAATATGAAGGAAAAGGGATATAATGCCGGTAATATGAAGGAACAGGGACATAATGCCGGTAATATGAAGGAACGGGAATATAGTGCCTGTAATATGAAGGAACAGGGACATAATGCCAGTAATATGAAGGAACAGGGAAATAATGCCGGTAATATGAAGGAACAGGGATATAATGCCTGTAATATGAAGGAACAGGGACATAATGCCGGTAATATGAAGGAACAGGGACATAATGCCGGTAATATGAAGGAACAGGGACATAATGCTGGTAATATGAAGGAACAGGGACATAATTCCTGTAATATGAAGGAACAGGGACATAATGCCGGTAATATGAAGGAAAAGGGACATAATGCCGGTAATATGAAGGAAAAGGGACATATTGCCTGTAATATGAAGGAAGAGGCACATAATGCCGGTAATATGAAGGAAAAGGGACATAATGCCGGTAATATGAAGGAAAAGGGACATATTGCCTGTAATATGAAGAAACAGGGACGTAATCCCGATAATATGAAGGAACAGGGACGTAATGACTGTAATATGAAGGAAAGGGGACATAATGGCGGTAATATGAAGGAACAAGGACATAATGCCGGTAATAAGAAGGAACAGGGAAATAATGCCGGTAATATGAAGGAACAGGGACATAATGCCGGTAATATGAAGGAACGGGGATATAATGCCTGTAATATGAAGGAACAGGGACATAAGGCCTGCAATATGAAGTAACAGGGATATAATGCCGGTAATATGAAGGAGCAGGGACATAATGCCGGTAATATGAAGGAGCAGGGACATAATGCCGGTAATATGAAGGAGCAGGGACATAATGCCGGTAATATGAAGGAACAGGGAAATAATGACGGTAATATGAAGGAACAGGGACATAATGCCTGTAATATGAAAGAACAGGGACATAATGCCGGTAATATGAAGGAACAGGGACATAATGCCGGTAATATGAAGGAACGGGAATATAGTGCCTGTAATATGAAGGAACAGGGACATAATGCCAGTGATATGAAGGAACAGGGAAATAATGCCGGTAATATGAAGGAACAGGGATATAATGCCTGTAATATGAAGGAACAGGGACATAATGCCGGTAATATGAAGGAACAGGGACATAATGTCGGTAATATGAAGGAAAAGGGAAATAATGCCTTTAATATGAAGGAACAGGGACATAATGCCGGTAATATGAAGGATCAGGGACATAATGCCTGTAATATGAAGGAACAGGCGCTTTATGCCGGTAATATGAAGGAACAGGGACATAATGCCGGTAATATGATGGAACAGGGACATAATGCCTGTAATATGAAGGAACAGCGACATAATGCCGGTAATATGAAGGAACAGAGACATAATGCCTGTAATATGAAGGAACAGGGACATAATGCCTGTAATATGAAGGAACAGGGACATAATGCCGGTAATATGATGGAACAGGGACATAATGCCTGTAATATGAAGGAACAGGGACATAATGGCGGTAATATGATGGAACAGGGACAT
This sequence comes from Rhinoderma darwinii, assembly GCF_050947455.1. Taxonomy (NCBI): domain Eukaryota; kingdom Metazoa; phylum Chordata; class Amphibia; order Anura; family Rhinodermatidae; genus Rhinoderma; species Rhinoderma darwinii. Next base: position 27,880 of record NW_027462597.1, read on the forward strand.
AATGCCAGTAATATGAAGGAACAGGGACATAATGCCTGTAATATGAAGGAACAGGGACATAATGCCGGTAATATGAAGGAACAGGGAAATAATGCCTGTAATATGAAGGAACAGGGACATAATGCCTGTAATATGACGGAACAGGGACATAATGCAGGTAATATGAAGGAACAGGGACATAATGCTGGTAATATGAAGGAACAGAGACATAATTCCTGTAATATGAAGGAACAGGGACATAATGCCGGTAATATGAAGGAACAGGGACATAATGCCGGTAATATGAAGGAACGGGGATATAGTGCCTGTAATATGAAGGAAAAGGGACATAAGGCCTGCAATATGAAGTAACAGGGATATAATGCCGGCAATATGAAGGAGCAGGGACATAATGCCGGTAATATGAAGGAGCAGGGACATAATGCCGGTAATATGAAGGAGCAGGGACATAATGCCGGTAATATGAAGGAACAGGGACATAATGCCTGTAATATGAAAGAACAGGGACATAATGCCGGTAATATGAAGGAACAGGGACATAATGCCGGTAATATGAAGGAACGGGAATATAGTGCCTGTAATATGAAGGAACAGGGACATAATGGCAGTAATATGAAGGAACAGGGACATAATACCTGTAATATGAAGGAACAGGGACATAATGCCGGTAATATGAAGGAACAGGGACATAATGCCTGTAATATGAAGGAACAGGGAAATAATGCCGGTAATATGAAGGAACAGGGACATCATTCCTGTAATATTAAGGAACAGGGACATAATGCCGGTAATATGAAGGAACAGGGACATAATGCGGTAATATGAATGAACAGGGAAATAATGCCGGTAATATGATGGAACAGGGACATAATGCCAGTAATATGAAGGATCAGGGACATAATGTCTGTAATATGTAGGAACAGGGACATCATGTCTGTAATATGAAGGAACAGGGACATAATGCCTGTAATATGAAGGAACAGCGACATAATGCCTGTAATATGAAGGAACAGGGACATAATGCCTGTAATATGAAGGAACAGGGACATCATTCCTGTAATATGAAGGAACAGGGACATAATGCTGGTAATATGAAGGAACAGAGACATAATTCCTGTAATATGAAGGAACAGGGACATAATGCCGGTAATATGAAGGAACAGGGACATAATGCGGTAATATGAATGAACAGGTAAATAATGCCGGTAATATGAAGGAACAGGGACATAATGCCGGTAATATGAAGGAACGGGGATATAGTGCCTGTAATATGAAGGAAAAGAGACATAAGGCCTGCAATATGAAGTAACAGGGATATAATGCCGGTAATATGAAGGAGCAGGGACATAATGCCGGTAATATGAAGGAGCAGGGACATAATGCCGGTAATATGAAGGAGCAGGGACATAATGCCGATTATATGAAGGAACAGGGACATAATGCCGGTAATATGAAGGAACAGGGATATAATGCCGGTAAGATGAGGGAACAGGGACATAATGCCGGTAATATGAAGGATCAGGGACATAATGCCTGTAATATGAAGGAACAGGCGCTTTATGCCGGTAATATGAAGGAACAGGGACATAATTCCGGTAATATGAGGGAACAGGGACATAATGCCTGTAATATGAAGGAACAGGGACATCATGTCTGTAATATGAAGGAACAGGGACATAATGCCTGTAATATGAAGGAACAGGGACATAATGCCGGTAATATGAAGGAACAGGGACATAATGCCGGTAATATGATGGAACAGGGACATAATGCCTGTAATATGAAAGAACAGGGACATAATGCCGGTAATATGATGGAACAGGGACATAATGCCTGTAATATGAAATATGAAGGAACAGGGACATAATGCCTGTAATATGAAGGAACAGGGACATAATGCCGGTAAAATGAAGGAACAGGGAAATAATGCCTGTAATATGAAGGAACAGGGACATAATGCCTGTAATATGACGGAACAGGGACATAATGCCGGTAATATGAAGGAACAGGGACATAATGCCGGTAATATGAAGGAACGCGAATATAGTGCCTGTAATATGAAGGAAAAGGGACATAAGGCCTGTAATATGAAGGAAAAGGGACATAATGCCGGTAATATGATGGAACAGGGACATAATGCCTGTAATATGAAGGAACAGGGACATAACGCCTGTAATATGAAGGAACAGGGACATAACGCCTGTAAAATGAAGGAACAGGGACATAATGCCGGTAATATGAAGGAAAAGGGATATAATGCCGGTAATATGAAGGAACAGGGACATAATGCCGGTAATATGAAGGAACGGGAATATAGTGCCTGTAATATGAAGGAACAGGGACATAATGCCAGTAATATGAAGGAACAGGGAAATAATGCCGGTAATATGAAGGAACAGGGATATAATGCCTGTAATATGAAGGAACAGGGACATAATGCCGGTAATATGAAGGAACAGGGACATAATGCCGGTAATATGAAGGAACAGGGACATAATTCCTGTAATATGAAGGAACAGGGACATAATGCTGGTAATATGAAGGAACAGGGACATAATTCCTGTAATATGAAGGAACAGGGACATAATGCCGGTAATATGAAGGAAAAGGGACATATTGCCTGTAATATGAAGGAAGAGGCACATAATGCCGGTAATATGAAGGAAAAGGGACATAATGCCGGTAATATGAAGGAAAAGGGACATATTGCCTGTAATATGAAGAAACAGGGACGTAATCCCGATAATATGAAGAAACAGGGACGTAATGACTGTAATATGAAGGAAAGGGGACATAATGGCGGTAATAAGAAGGAACAGGGACATAATGCCGGTAATATGAAGAAACAGGGACATAATGCATGTAATATGAAGGAGCAAGGACATAATGCCTGTAATATGAAGGGACAGGGACATAATGCCTGTAATACGAAGGAACAGGGACATAATGCCGGTAATATGAAGGAACAGGGACGTAATGCCGGTAATATGAGGGAACAAGGACATAAAGCCTGTAATATGAAGGAACAGGGACATAAAGCCTGTAATATGAGGAAACAAGGACATAAAGCCGGTAATATAAAGGAACAGGTTCATAATGCCTCGAAGATGAGGGAACAGGGACATAATGCCTGTAATATGAAGGAACAGGGACATGAAGCCTGTAATATGAAGGATCAGGGACATAATGCCTGTAATATGAGGGAACAAGGACATAAAGCCGGTAATATGATGGAACAGGGACATAATGCCTCGAAGATGAGGGAACAGGGACATAATGCCTGTAATATGAAGGAACAGGGACATGAAGCCTGTAATATGAAGGATCAGGGACATAATGCCTGTAATATGTAGGAACAGGGACATAATGCCGGTAATATGATGGAACAGGGACATAATGCCTGTAATATGAAGGAACAGGGACGTAATGCCGGTAATATGAGGGAACAGGGACATAATGCCGGTAAGATGAGGGAACAGGGACGTAATGCCGATAATATGAAGTAGCCGGGACTTAATGCCGGTAATATGAAGGAACAGGGACATAATGCCGGTAAGATGAAGGAACAGGGACATAATGCCTGTAATATGAAGGAACAGGGACATAATGCCGGTAATATGAAGGAACAGGGAAATAATGCCTGTAATATGAAGGAACAGGGACATAATGCCGGTAATATGAAGGAACAAGGACATAATGTTGGTAATATGAAGGAACAGGGAAATAATGCCGGTAATACGAAGGAACAGGGACATAATGCCAGTAAGATGAGGGAACAGGGACATAATGCCGGTAATATGAAGGAACAGGGACATGAAGCCTGTAATATGAAGGATCAGGGACATAATGCCTGTAATATGAGGGAACAGGGACGTAATGCCGGTAATATGAAGGAACAGGGACGTAATGCCGATAGTATGAAGGAACAGGGACATAATGCCGGTAAGATGAAGGGACAGGCACATAATGCCGGTACAGATGAAGGAACAGGGACATAATGCCGGTAAGATGAAGGAACAGGGACGTAATTCTGATGATAAGAAGGAACAGGGACATAAAGCCTGTAATATGAAGGAACAGGGACGTATTATGTTTACTGCCCAATTCTAATGAAATCTATGAAACACCTGGGGGGGGGGTCAAAATGCTCACTACACCCCTAGATGAATTCCTCTAGGGGTGTAGTTTCCCAAATAGAGTCACTTTTGGGGGGTTTCCACTGTACTGGTACCTTAGGAGCTTTACAAATGCGACATGGTGCCGAGAAATCAAACCAGCAAAATCTGTACTCCAAAAGCTAAATGGCGCTCCTTCCCTTCTGAGTCCTGCTGCTTGCCCAAACAGCAGTTTATGACCACATGTTGGCGTATTTCCGTACTCGGGAGAAGTTGCTTTACAAATGTTGGGGTGCTTTTCCTTATTTTTTTGTTAAACAAATTCAACATTTTGAGGTAAAGCTACATCCTATTGGAAAATAATGTAATTTTTCATTTTCACTGCCCAATTCTAAAGAAATCTATGAAATACCTGTGTGGTCAAAATGCTCACTACACCCCTAGATGAATTCCTCAAGCGGTGTAGTTTCCCAAATGGAGTCGCTTTTGGGGGGTTTCCTTTGTTTTTGCACCACAAGACCTCTTCTAACCGGACATGGTGCCTGAAATATAATTTAAGAAAAGGAAGGTCGAAAAATCCTCTAGGTGCTCCTTTGCTACTGGGGCCTTTGTTTCAGGCCCGTAGCACATTAGGGCCACATGTGGGATATTTCTAAAAACTGCAGAATCAGGGCAATAAATATTCAGTTGTGTTTCTCTTGTATTTACCTTCAGTATTACAGGAAAAATTGATTCAAATGGAATTACTGCAAAAAAAAAAATGAAATTTGCAAATTTCCCTTCCACTGTTCTTTAATTCTTGTGACACGCATAAAGGGTTAAGAAGCTTTCTAAATGCTGTTTTGAATACTTTAAGGGGTGCAGTTTTTAAAATGGGGTGATTTGTGGGGTTCCTAATATATAAGGCCCTCAAAGCCACTTCAGATCTGAACTGTTCCCTAAAAAAAATAGCCTTTTGAAATTTTCTTGAAAATATGAGAAATTGTTGCTAAACTTATAAGCCTAATAACGTCCTAGAAAAATAAAAAGATGTTCAAAAAATGGAAAAGACATAAAGTAGACATAAGGGAAATATTAACTAGTCACTATTTTGTGTGGTATTACTATCTGTCTTACAAGCAGATACATTTAAATTTAGAAAAATGCTAATTTTTGCAAATTTTCTCTAATTTTTGGTATTTTTCACAAAAAATATTGACTTTATTGACGAAATTTTTTCACTAACATAAAGTACAATATGTCACGAGAAAACAATCTCAGAATCGCTTGGATAGGTAAAAGCATTCCAGAGTTATTACGACATGAAGTGACGACACATGTCAGATTTAAAAAATGAGGCTGTGTCATATGGTCTAAAAGTGTCTGCGTCCTTAAGGGGTTAAAGAGGCTCTGTCACCTCATTATAAGTGCCCTGTCTCCTACATAATGTGATTGGCGCTGTAATGTAGATAACAGTGGTCCTAGTAATAAAGAGTCTGTCACCTCATTATAAGTGCCCTATCTTGTACATGATGTGATCGGCGCTGTAATGTAGATAACAGTGGTCCTAGTAATAAAGAGTCTGTCACCACATTATAAGTGGCCTATCTTGTACATGATGTGATGGGCGCTGTAATGTAGATAACAGTGGTCCTAGTAATAAAGAGTCTGTCACCACATTATAAGTGGCCTATCTTGTACATGATGTGATCGGCGCTGTAATGTAGATAACAGTGGTCCTAGTAATAAAGAGGCTGTCACCACATTATAAGTGGCCTATCTTGTACATGATGTGATCGGCGCTGTAATGTAGAGAACAGTGGTCCTAGTAATAAAGAGTCTGTCACCACATTATAAGTGGCCTATCTTGTACATGATGTGATTGGCGCTGTAATGTAGATAACAGTGGTCCTAGTAATAAAGAGGCTGTCACCACATTATAAGTGGCCTATCTTGTACATGATGTGATGGGCGCTGTAATGTAGATAACAGAGATAACAGTGGTCCTAGTAATAAAGAGTCTGTCACCACATTATAAGTGGCCTATCTTGTACATGATGTGATCGGCGCTGTAATGTAGATAACAGTGGTCCTAGTAATAAAGAGGCTGTCACCACATTATAAGTGGCCTATCTTGTACATGATGTGATGGGCGCTGTAATGTAGATAACAGTGGTCCTAGTAATAAAGAGGCTGTCACCACATTATAAGTGGCCTATCTTGTATATGATGTGATCGGTGATGTAATGTAGATAACAGTGGTTCTAGTAATAAAGAGTCTGTCACCACATTATAAGTGGCCTATCTTGTACATGATGTGATCGGCGCTGTAATGTAGATAACAGTGGTCCTAGTAATAAAGAGGCTGTCACCACATTATAAGTGGCCTATCTTGTACATGATGTGATCGGCGCTGTAATGTAGAGAACAGTGGTCCTAGTAATAAAGAGTCTGTCACCACATTATAAGTGGCCTATCTTGTACATGATGTGATTGGCGCTGTAATGTAGATAACAGTGGTCCTAGTAATAAAGAGGCTGTCACCACATTATAAGTGGCCTATCTTGTACATGATGTGATGGGCGCTGTAATGTAGATAACAGAGATAACAGTGGTCCTAGTAATAAAGAGTCTGTCACCACATTATAAGTGGCCTATCTTGTACATGATGTGATCGGCGCTGTAATGTAGATAACAGTGGTCCTAGTAATAAAGAGGCTGTCACCACATTATAAGTGGCCTATCTTGTACATGATGTGATGGGCGCTGTAATGTAGATAACAGTGGTCCTAGTAATAAAGAGGCTGTCACCACATTATAAGTGGCCTATCTTGTATATGATGTGATCGGTGATGTAATGTAGATAACAGTGGTTCTAGTAATAAAGAGGCTGTCACCACATTATAAGTGGCCTATCTTGTATAAGATGTGATCGGTGATGTAATGTAGATAACAGTGGTTCTAGTAATAAAGCGGCTCTGTCACCACATTATAAGTGGCCTATCTTGTACATGATGTGATCGGCGCTGTAATGTAGATAACAGTGGTCCTAGTAATAAAGAGTCTGTCACCACATTATAAGTGGCCTATCTTGTACATGATGTGATTGGCGCTGTAATGTAGATAACAGTGGTCCTAGTAATAAAGAGGCTGTCACCACATTATAAGTGGCCTATCTTGTACATGATGTGATGGGCGCTGTAATGTACATAACAGAGATAACAGTGGTCCTAGTAATAAAGAGTCTGTCACCACATTATAAGTGGCCTATCTTGTACATGATGTGATGGGCGCTGTAATGTAGATAACAGTGGTCCTAGTAATAAAGAGTCTGTCACCACATTATAAGTGGCCTATCTTGTACATGATGTGATCGGCGCTGTAATGTAGATAACAGTGGTCCTCGTAATAAAGAGGCTGTCACCACATTATAAGTGGCCTATCTTGTACATGATGTGATCGGCGCTGTAATGTAGATAACAGTGGTCCTAGTAATAAAGAGGCTGTCACCACATTATAAGTGGCCTATCTTGTACATGATGTGATCGGCGCTGTAATGTAGAGAACAGTGGTCCTAGTAATAAAGAGTCTGTCACCACATTATAAGTGGCCTATCTTGTACATGATGTGATTGGCGCTGTAATGTAGATAACAGTGGTCCTAGTAATAAAGAGGCTGTCACCACATTATAAGTGGCCTATCTTGTACATGATGTGATGGGCGCTGTAATGTAGATAACAGTGGTCCTAGTAATAAAGAGTCTGTCACCACATTATAAGTGGCCTATCTTGTACATGATGTGATGGGCGCTGTAATGTAGATAACAGTGGTCCTAGTAATAAAGAGGCTGTCACCACATTATAAGTGGCCTATCTTGTACATGATGTGATCGGCGCTGCGATGTAGATTACAGCAGTGTTTTTTATTTAGGAAAACTATCATTTAATAAATTCAAATAATTCAATAAAACATGTAGTGTTTGGTTGAGGGATGCAGGACCCGCCACGCGTCTACGAGTTGGTGCTCATGCAGCAATCGTCATATACGACGGTGAGCTGCCCTGGGTAGAGAGGAGTGCCCTCGCGAGGTGTCAAATACGGGATCCAATGTGACATTTAAATCCCCCCCCAGTATTAAGGTGCCTTCCAGAAAGCCTTCCAGTACCCCTAAAACTCTATCCAAGAAGGCCACTTGACCAGTGTTAGGGAGTTAGTATGAGGCCAGTGTGTACAATGTGTTATCCAACTTACCCTTCACGAAAAGGTACCGGCCCACTCCATCCGTGCAAGTCTCCACATGTTCCCAATGGGGAGAACGCGAGATCAGGATGGAGACCCCCTTGGACTTGGAGTCAGGGGATACACTATGATACCCATCAGGATAGTTGGAGTCCGTGAGCTTCGGTATGCAGTCCGCCCGAAAGTGGGTTTCCTGCAGAAAGGCCACGTGTGCTTTTCTTTTCCACAGAAGTCGGAGAATGGAGGACCTCTTTTCAGGAATATTCAGACCCTGCGTATTCAGGGAGACAACCGTAATGTCAGACATGATAGCGGACTTAGGAATGGACAGAGGGGAAGGGGGAGAGAGAAAAAGAATAAGAAGAAGAAAAAGAAGAAGAAAAGCTCCTGTACATGAGCAGCAGTACAGAAGGTGCCAGAAAACACAAGTTCTCTAAAGTCGGAGTTCGAAATCTCTCCACTACTCAACGTGTGCTATGTCACCCACAGAAGACCTCTGAGTACGACACAGCTACACGGAACCCTAACAGAGAACGAGGAAAGACAGCAATGCAAAGACAGCGTTTCAGTAAACCAGTAGTCAACTAGATATCTCAAATAAATTGCATCCCAGCCCCGGACTCACCAAATCAACTATTACCGGAGCCCACCATCCCCTCCTTGGTGAAACAGGTGAAACAATTAAAACATCCCCAACCGGAAAAGACCACCCCTTCCCACAGGCCCACAGCAATACAAATGGCCTAAGAGCAACACCAACAACGACTCTGTCTTCACTGCCCTCCAAGAGCCCTATGGAAGAAAAAGGTGGAGTGAGTGACAAATAAATGTCCACATAAGAACGCCAAAGATCAGTCAGTCCCTCCGCGGAGAACGCCGTCCTGGAGGACGAGGGTCAACGAGCCCGCTTTCACGGTCTCGGTGCGGGGATCGACGTTCTGGAGATCGGGGTTCAGTCGGCTCAGCTCCTGGGCGAGACGGAAGATGAGACACCGAGTCTGGGTATGGTCCTCCTCTCAGAGCAAACGGTGCTGGGGGTTCAGTCCAGTCTGGTAACCGCACTGGTGGGATCTCCAGGAACCGGAAGGCCTCCTCTAGGTAATCTTTAGAACGGACCGCAAATGACATTCCCTGTCTGCGAAGGATGATGTGGAAGGGGTATCCCCACCTGTAGGTTGCTCCTGCCGCCTTTGTCGCTTCCAATAATGGGCGGATAGTTCTGCGCATGGAGAGTGTCAGCCTTGAGATGTCTGGCAGGACTGTTATCTCGGTACCGTTGAAAGGAACAGCCCCCTTTTCCCAAGCTCTCTGGGCAATCTCCTCTTTCTGTTTGTAGAAATGCACTCTACAGATAACATCTCTGGGTCGGTTACATTCTTTGTTCCGGGGGCCCGCCAGCCTGTGAACTATGTCCATTCCTATGGGCATATCCCGCGGGCGATCTAGGAGTTTGTTGAAAATGTGTGTCACAGCATCATAAAGTCCATCTGGGGGTACAGACTCCGGAAAACCCCGTAGTTTCAAATTGTTACGCCTCCGCCTATTCTCGACATCATTCAAATGCAGGGAGAGGTCACGTAGTTGCGTACCCTGAGTAGCCAAAGATTGAGAGAGGACCGAGATGTCCAGGGAGGATATAGAATGCTGGCGCTCCAAGGTTTCCACCCTCGTGGCCAGATCACGCACGTCTTGTGTGACCGCGCCAATGGCCCTGTCATGTTTCTCCTCCAACCGGTTGAGGCGGAGATCCAAGTCGGTTTTGGTGGGGAGTACTTTGACCATCTCCCAAAGTTCCGCCAGGGTCCGTTCCATGGAGAGTGGGAGGCCAGGGACGGGCCGGTGTGATATTCCCCCAGGTGTACCGGTGGGGTGAGGGTGGGGGTCCCCCTGAAAATGTCTGGCATTCCCTGACTCTGCTGGCTATCCTGCGTTGTCGCCTGCCACTGGGCGGGCAGTAAAAATGTTGCCTCATGCACCCTGCTTGGTGGCGCCATGGTCGTCACCCCGTGTCCGGGTGTTTTCTGGGGCTGGAGAAGGGGAACAGCCTCCCCTGGGGACGGCCCTCGAAATTCTGACCCACGCTGACCTCTCTCCACAGGTGCCATCTCCCCTCCAGGGGCGCGGGAGCAGCTGCCGGTTGGCATCTGATCAGCAGAGGAAGAAGGCGGAGTGTGCCCACGAGGCGGCGGGGTCTGGGTGCGGCCTGCAGGAGGAGAAGAAGAGGACCGCTGAGGAACGCCGTCCAGCGTGGACCGGAGGAACCGGCCGATTGACGAGGTGCCCGAGGTGTCTGGAAGGTTCCTGCGATATTTCCCCCTGGTCATGCTGAGTCGGGGACTGGTGAGTGAGCCCTGTCAGGCGATTTTCGGCTGGGTGAGTCCGGAGCTGCAGAGACACACGTCTTCACACTGCCATGCCTAAGCCACGCCCCCCGGGGCCTACAACTTTATCCGAATCCATCAAGGTGATGAGTGGAAGATGGCATTTAACACCCGGGACGGGCACTATAAATACCTGGTGATGCCCTTCGGCCTGTGTAATGCTCCAGCGGTCTTCCAAGAATTTGTGAATTGTATCTTCTGAGATCTCCTCTATGTTTTTGTTGTGGTCTATCTCGATGACATTTTGATTTTCTCCCCAAATCAGATGACACATCGGAGGCATGTCCGTCAAGCCCTGTTGTGATTTAAGGGGGAATTGCCTGTATGCCAAGTTGGAGTAATGCACTTTTGAAAATAATTTTCTGCCCTTCTTGGGCTACATCATCTCGGATCAGGGTCTCAAGATGTATCCTGAGAAAGTAAAGTCCATTCTGGGGTGGCCACGTCCTCAGGGCCTGCGGTCCATACACCGTACAAAACTTCTACTGGCAATACATCCCAAACTTCTCTTCACTGACGGCCCCCATCTCTACCCTTACCAAGAAAGGTATAAACGCCAAGGTGTGGACTCCAGATGCAGAATCCGAATTCAATAGCCTCAAAAATGCCTTCATTTCAGCCTCGATCCTCCATCATCCTGACGTGACTCGGCAGTTCTCGTTGGAGGTGGACGCTTCTTCTGTTGGTGCAGGTGCACTTCTGTTCCAGAGAAGCCTCAAGGGAAAGGCAGTAGTATGTGGCTATTACTCGAGACTTTTCTCCTCCGCAGAGCGCAATTACTCTATTGGGGATCGGGAGTTACTGGCCATCAGTTGGCTCTGGAGGAGTGGAGACATCTGTATAACTAATGGACCTTTTCCCGCCAATGTTGGATCGAAGAGGTTCTAAGAACTTTTTTGGGGGGAATCTGGTAATAGACTAAAGATCTTCCGCACATGGGACAGGTAGATTAAGTATAAAATGTACAGATGGGGCTTCTCATACTCCTTTCTCGCTATCTAGACTGATTGTTTTATAACCTGTGTGCTGTCCTTCCCACCTACTCATATAGCGACATATGATGATATCTCTTTGGCCTATAACCTTGGGTATTCTAATTCTATGGTTATTGATGCTACATATTTACCTTCCTGCTACTTCTAATAATCTTCCATAACAGACGACACCTTGATTGGAGGTCGCCCTCCGTCTTTTTATTTTGCTTCCATTTCTTTTCATTAGTGTTTTATTAAGCGGTCTGGTCTCGACCGCATTTTGTACTCCGTACTATATAAAATATATGTCTATACAATTGTGTTTTTTGTATTTTTACTTTCGCTTTGTTCAACTATTGTTATTGGTACATAAGATTTCTTTAGCTACACAGGCTTTTGAGATATCATGTGTTTTTTAAGCCGCCCTGCGGGGTCAGCAAATGACTTTGTGCTCCATTGTTTGTCTATTTATCTGTAATAAAAAAAACGTTTTAATAAAATAGAATTGAAAAAAAAAACAATAAAACGTGGTGTATTTAAACGTCTGAGCCACTGGGAATGCGATGAAAGAAATAAAGGTTGAAATAAATCATTATCTCTACTATATTTTAAGAACGTGAAATGTCAGAATACTACTAGAGATTCTAGCTGATCTAAGACAGGGACATGCACTAACATTGCAGCGTTCCTGGCCTAAGCACTTAAACCCTAAGCCCCCCAGCACGCAGTCCGCAGCCCGCAGCCCACTTTGTTCCCTGATTCGGTCTAAAGTGAGTTCTGTTGAATGTCAGGTTACTGCGCTTTTCTATGAGATGAATAATATGTTCTGGTGGAGCCACTGAGCAGCGAGCTCACAGCTTATGTGCTCATAATTCAACTTTCCCCCTTTCCCATAGAGCACCATCTATGGGGTGATGAAATGTGACACTTGTTTCAGTGATGAGGATATTGCTGAAATCTGCAATAATGTAGTAGAAAAGTAAGATGGTTCAGCAGCATAAGTACCTTTCTCATGCAGCAACCTCCTCATTATTCTGCCTGCACACAGTAAGGTATCTTTCAGACAAGGCTACACATCAGGAATTGTACCAGGATCTGCACAGAAGACTCTCACTGTTAAGTCACTGGTTAAGTACCACACGACCAGCTGAGGTTATTCGCTAGAGCTTTTATTGTTCATTAGCATTAGACCAAATGTAAATATCACTTCCAGCAGGAATAAGAACGTCACCTTTGGAAATTAAGAAAGAATTTGTGACTGTCTCTCGACAGCAGAGGTAGCGCACTGGTAAAGTTATCTGCTCGTGAATTAGCAGGAAGCTGATGAGTCAGGGACATACAGGTTCTATCCCCAGGATCTCCACCTTGTGTCTCCAGTCTTAAAAGCGTAATGAGATGTAGCGTTTCTCTTGTTGAAAGTCTGATTACCCCTGATTTTTAAAGAGTTGATAAATGTGTTATTGTGTATCTGCTGCCAGCTGGCTCACAGCTTGTGTGATCTGAGTTGAGTGCAGGGGTCACTGCTGTACAATGTGGGTTCCTAATCCCCATGTTGTCCTCCTGGTGACCTTGGGGTACTTCCCCCTTTCCTAAGGAGTATTGGGTTATGATACCTGTGAGAGTGAGATACTGTTAGAAAAAGTAGCTAAGTACAGCTTTCTCAAAAAAGTGACAGCTGTATATGTAACATTCTTCACATAAGTAACTTTCTTAAGCAGTGACAATCTCATTGTGCTGCATCCACACCACTATAAACACCACCCATCAAGTATCTTTTGGTTAAAGGCCACACATTAGGATTTGAACAGAGACCACACAGAAGACACTCACTGGCTACACACTGATCATGCACCCTGCCACCAGCACTGGTTGATATTTGGACTTTCTTATTGTCCCCACAAGACCAAATGTAAAGATCACTTCCAGCAGGAATAAGAACATGTCATCTTTGGAATATTTTGCAGCTGGCTCTCAACAGTAGAGGTAGCGCACTGGTAAAGTTCTCTGCAGCAGAAGAGTCAGGAACATGCAGGTTCTATCCCCAGGAAACTTGCATAAGTAAGGAGAATGCCATCTACCACACCAGCGGCACGCAGCAAGCTTCAACCCCAGGTGCATGGGCTGGCACTGTAGTGTTACTGAACTCAGCACCTAACTGCTTCGTTATAGGGTGCAGGAGTCAATATAAATCAAGTAAAAAAATAAATGAGACCATTAAATTACCAAGATGTAATATTATTTTTATCCCGGGCAGGACTTCAGTTCCCTGTCGGTCGTGTGCACAGACTTCTCCGCAAGGGCAAATACGCTGAGAGGGTCGGCGACGGCGCTCCGATCTACCTGGCCGCTGTGTTGGAATATCTGACCACTGAGATCCTTGAACTGGCCGGAAATGCCGCCCGGGACAACAAAAAAGACCCGAATCATCCCCCGTCACCTGCAGCTGGCCGTGCTCAATGACGAGGAGGAGCTCAACAAACTGCTGGGTGGTGTGACCATCGCTCAGGGAGGCGTCCTGCCCAACATCCAGGCCGTTCTGCTGCCCAAGAAGACCGAAAGCAGCAAAAGCGCCAAGAGCAAGTGAGCGCCGCTTATCCCACATTTAACCACAAAGGCTCTTTTAAGAGCCGCCCACATGGTCCTTAGAACAGAGCTGTCACCGCTGATCTCTGATGAGTAAGGGTCGGGGTATACAACTGCTGCATTACTTATGACCTACACATTAACTACTGCCTCGTGTAGATGGTGGCGCTGTCCTCATTGGTGCACTAACTATACTGTACAGGACACATTAATAGTACAACTACTCCAGTGATTCATGTTCATGATCTACAACTCGTCCCCGACTACATAGTGTCTTTAATTATATCTTCCAGTCTCACTGGATTCTTCGAATGCGTCTCAGTAAATGTTACTCTGCAGCAACTTCATGCGTTAGTGGGATGAGGGGAGTCCTAAGTATAGACAACGCACAGTGTTAGTACGAAGTAGAAATAGGTGCATTCTGTTTCCTGTCATTGTATTGCCAGCAGCGCGATTATACCAGCAGTCTGGCAAAGTGACATACAAGACAATGCAAGTCCATACTTATGTGGAACTTGGTGCTACAAATTGCTAGTTTGTTTTGAAAATCTGGTAACATTTGTAGCAATGAGAGCAGCTTGGAAAACACTGGCCCTCCAACATTGGGTTTTGCTCTTGTAAAATGCCGTATCAGCTGCATCAGTTTCTCCTTTTTCATTCATTGAATGCGTCTCACTAAATGTTGCTCTGCAAGAAACTGCACGCGTTACTGTAATAAAGTGAGTCCTATATAGGGACAGCAGACAGAGTCATTATTAGTACTAGAGGTTACTAGATTTATTGCCAGCAGCCTTATTAATCCCAGCCGTCCGGCAGAATGAGATACGAAGCAATACGAGCCGATACTTGTGTCAAAGTTGGTCCCAGTAACAGATTTATTGTTTGTTGTAAGAATCTGGTAACATTAGTAGCAGTGACAGCAGCTAAGAAAACACTGGCCCTCTCTCCAAGGATTGCGGAAAGCACGTTGCCCAGCAGCAAGCTGGACGCCGAAGAAGCAACACCGCAAGTCCGCTGTTTGATCCACTGCTCGTGCGCTTATACAGCGCTATGAGCAACTGAGCGGATATTCAGCGGTGAGTTTCTGCCACTCCTGTACGTGCAGGCATCGGCACAAACGGCGTCCGGCAGCGCCGCTACGAGGATGTGTATTCCTGCCGGAGGATCACTCGGCAGCAAGTATAGCACTAAGGCACTCTTTCCCTTCACATTAACATTCCCTGGTCTAAGACCCAATTCAGGCAGCTGCTTCTAGGACGCTATTAGGGGACACACTGCAGTCCACATATCCGGCACCTCACTGGAAGACCGACGTGATACTGAAGCCCCTACCCCCGTGTATATAGAAGGTCACTGCTCAGATGATACACGAGCGGTCACCAGCAGACATCATAGCTGATCTATAGAGGATGTGGCGGCTCTGAGAAGAGCCTTTGTGTTGTGTAAGATGGAGCTGAGCAGGAGGGGAATTAACCTCCGAAGCCGTAGAGAGTGCGGCCCTGGCGTTTGAGCGCGTACACCACGTCCATAGCGGTGACGGTCTTCCTCTTGGCATGCTCGGTGTAGGTGACGGCGTCACGGATGACGTTCTCCAGGAAAACCTTCAGGACGCCGCGAGTCTCTTCATAGATGAGACCGGAGATGCGTTTGACGCCTCCCCTGCGAGCTAGACGGCGGATTGCAGGCTTGGTGATGCCCTGGATGTTATCACGGAGCACCTTCCTGTGCCGCTTGGCACCGCCCTTTCCGAGTCCTTTTCCTCCTTTACCACGACCAGACATTCTGTAAGCTGGAGCTAAAGAGAACTATTGTACCCACCAACGCGGGGTGCGTGTTTATATAGACCTTGGGAGGACCAGAGAGAGAACTGTAATACATGTCACTTCCGGGGCGTTTCTCTCAGTAAATTCACATTACCAATCCCTCCCCCTCCCGTTGATTGGCTTAACTCAGATTTTGAATTGCAAGCTCATTTTACAATACCTGCCGCTCTTTTCCCGCTTCTACTTGTTCCCTCATATTATCGGCATTACGTCCCTGTTTCTTCATATTACCAGTATTACGTCCCTGTTCCTTCATATTACCGAAATTGCGTCCCTATTCCTTCATATAACCGGCATTAAGTCCCTGTTCGCTCATCTTACCGGCATTATGCCCCTGTTCCCTCATCTTACGGCATTCTGTCCCTGTTCCGTCATCTTACCGGCATTACGTCACTGTTCCTTCATATTACCGGCATTACGTCCCTGTTCCTTCATATTAACGGCATTATGTCCCTGTTCCCTCATCTTACCGGCATTTTGTCCCTGTTCCCTCATCTTACCGGTATTATGTCCCTGTTCCTTCATCTTACCGGCATTACGTCCCTTTTCCTCCATATTACCGGAAGTACGTCCCTATTCCTTCATATTACCGGCATTACGTCCCTGTTCCTTCATATTACCGGCATTACGTCCCTGTTCCTTCATATTACCGGCATTAGGTCCCTGTTTCTTAATATTATCGGTATTACGTCCCTGTTCCTTCATATTACCGGCATTATGTCCCTGTTCCTTCATATTACAGGCATTATTTCCCTTTACTTCATATTACAGGCATTATGTCCACTGTAGGAGGGTACAGGGACATAATGCCGGTAATATGTCCCTGTTCCCTCATCTTACAGGCATTATGTCCCTGTTCCTTCATATTACCGGCATTAGGTCCCTGTTTCTTAATATTATCGGCATTACGTCCCTGTTCCTTCATATTACCGGCATTATGTCCCCGTTCCTTCATATTACAGCCATTATTTCCCTGTTACTTCATATTACAGGCATTATGTCCACTGTAGGAGGGTACAGGGACATAATGCCGGTAATATGTCCCTGTTCCCTCATCTTACAGGCATTATGTCCCTGTTCCTTCATATTACCGGCTTTATGTCCCTGTTCCTTCATATTAACGGCATTATGTCCCTGTTCCCTCATCTTACCGGCATTTTGTCCCTGTTCCCTCATCTTACCGGTATTATGTCCCTGTTCCTTCATATTACCGGCATTACGTCCCTGTTCCTTCATATTACCGGCATTAGGTCCCTGTTTCTTAATATTATCGGTATTACGTCCCTGTTCCTTCATATTACCGGCATTATGTCCCTGTTCCTTCATATTACAGGCATTATTTCCCTGTTACTTCATATTACAGGCATTATGTCCACTGTAGGAGGGTACAGGGACATAATGCCGGTAATATGTCCCTGTTCCCTCATCTTACAGGCATTATGTCCCTGTTCCTTCATATTACCGGCATTAGGTCCCTGTTTCTTAATATTATCGGCATTACGTCCCTGTTCCTTCATATTACCGGCATTATGTCCCTGTTCCTTCATATTACAGGCATTATTTCCCTGTTACTTCATATTACAGGCATTATGTCCACTGTAGGAGGGTACAGGGACATAATGCCGGTAATATGTCCCTGTTCCCTCATCTTACAGGCATTATGTCCCTGTTCCTTCATATTACCGGCTTTATGTCCCTGTTCCTTCATATTAACGGCATTATGTCCCTGTTCCCTCATCTTACCGGCATTTTGTCCCTGTTCCCTCATCTTACCGGTATTATGTCCCTGTTCCTTCATCTTACCGGCATTACGTCCCTTTTCCTCCATATTACCGGAATTACGTCCCTATTCCTTCATATTACCGGCATTACGTCCCTGTTCCTTCATATTACTGGCATTACGTCCCTGTTCCTTCATATTACCGGCATTAGGTCCCTGTTTCTTAATATTATCGGCATTACGTCCCTGTTCCTTCATATTACCGGCATTATGTCCCTGTTCCTTCATATTACAGGCATTATTTCCCTGTTACTTCATATTACAGGCATTATGTCCACTGTAGGAGGGTACAGGGACATAATGCCGGTAATATGTCCCTGTTCCCTCATCTTACAGGCATTATGTCCCTGTTCCTTCATATTACCGGCTTTATGTCCCTGTTCCCTCATATTACAGACATTATGTCCCTGTTCCCTCATATTACCGGCATTACGTCCCTGCTCCTTCAAATTATCGGCATTACGTCCCTGTTTCTTCATATTACCAGCATTACGTCCCAGTTCCTTCATATTACCTGAATTGTGTCCCTATTCCTTCATATTATCGGCATTATGTCCCTGTTCCTTCATATTACCAGCATTATGTCCCTGTTCCTTCATATTACAGGCATTTTGTCCCTGTTCCTTCCTATTACCGGCATTCTGTCCTTGTTTTTTCATATTACAGGAATTATGTCCCTGTTCCTTCATATTACCGGCATTACGTCCCTGTTCCCTCATCTTACCGGCATGATGTCCCTGTTCCCTCATCTTACTGGCATTATGTCCCTGTTCCCTCATCTTACCGGCAGTATGTCCCTGTTCCCTCATTTGAACCGGCATTATGTGCCTGTTCCTTCATCTTACCGGCATTACATCCCTATTCCTTCATATTACCGGCATTACGTCCCTGTTCCTTCATATCAACGGCATTATGTCCCTGTTCCTTCATATTACCGGCATTACGTCCCTGTTCCTTCATCTGAACCGGCATTACGTCCCTGTTTCTTCATATTACTGGCATTACGTCCCGGCTCCTTCATTTTATCGGCATTACGTCCCTGTTCCTTCATATGACAGGCATTACGTCCCTGTTTCTTCATATTACAGGCATTATGTCCCTGTTCCCTCATTTTACCGGCATTATTTCCCTGTTTCTTCATATTACCGCCATTATGTCCCTGTTCCCTCATATTACCGGCATTATATCCCTGTTCCTTTATATTACATGTGTTATTTCCCTATTCCTTCATATTACAGGCTTTATGTCCCCGTTCCTTCATATTACCGGCATTATGTCCCTGTTCCTTCTTATTACCGGCATTATGTCCTTGTTCCCTCATCTTACCGGCATTATATCCCTGTTCCTTCTAATTACCGGCATTATGTCCCTGTTCCTTTATATTACCGGCATTATGTCCCTGTTCCTTCTAATTACCGGCATTATGTCCTTGTTCCCTCATCTTACCGCTATTTTGTCCCTATTCACTCACCTTACCGGCATTATGTCCCTGTTCCTTCCTTTTACCGGCATTATGCAGGGGGGCACGACGGCAGAAGTCATCTCTGTCTAAGTGTCATACTGTCAAAGTGTCCTGGCAGTTATACATGGCACAGATCTAACATCCATCTCTCTTCTCTTCATACAGGTATATAATCCATTTCATTCCTGCATGAATCTCATCCCTGCTGTAGCTGCATTTCAAAAAGCTGAAACTTTTATTTGATGGTACTCTGCTTTCCTGTCTTGCTATATAGTCTAATGTTATCTCTAAGTTTTGTCAAAGTGTTTGATCGTCGTTAAGTTTTATGAGCATCCAGACCTGCTAGTTTGTTTGTTTATCTCTGCAGAGCTTGTCACCTCATGTGTCTAGTTGATTTGATTAATAGCTGAACGAGCCTAATTAGGCCTAGATCTGAGCATCTACTCCACTATAAATTTAGATGTAGCATATGAGGAAGGCACTCGTGCAGGGGGGCAGGGGGGCAGAAGTCATCTCTGTCTAAGTGTCATGGCAGTTATACATGGCAGTTGCACAGTGACAGGTAAGCTGCATTACCAAACCAGACAAACTAGCCCACGCTCTCAATATTAGATTTCTAACTATCTGTAAACAAACATGTTTGCCACCGCTCTCATCATTATAGCTGCTCTTGGTTTTCAATCCTATCGCCCATTTAAGACTTGCCCAAACACAGTCCGCATCAGTCCTTCTATCCTGGCCTCACCCATGTACAGCTCCCATTCACTATTCACTTTCCTCAGTCAACTTAACCCATCTCATCCCACTGCCCAACATAAAAAACGCTCTCATAAATCACAGAACCATCTGCTGTCACTCTCCATTCTCCTGCTATTCGCTGCAGGGGACATCTCTCCCAACCCTGGGCCTCCCTTTTCTTCTGCCAAGCTCAACCACTTACCTGCCACACATAGAAACCCTGCAAATCTTCTTGCCATTCCTTGTAGGTCTTCTCCTGTCTCTTTTAACTGTGCTCTCTGGAACTCTCGGTCCGTGTGCAACAAACTCACCTTTATTCATGACTTATTCCTTTCTAACTCTCTCAACCTTCTGGCTCTTACAGAAACATGGCTACACCTGTCTGACACGGCTTCCCCTGCTGCTCTATCTTATGGTGGTCTCCAGTTCTCTCATGCCCCCAGACCTGAGAACAGGCAGGGTGGAGGAGTAGGTATACACCAGACCTGAGAACAGGCAGGGTGGAGGAGTAAGGTATACTTCTTTCCCCACACTGCACTTTCCAGGTCATTCCCCCGGTCCCCTCACTCAAATTTCCCTCTTTTGAAGTCCACACCCTCAGACCCTTTCACCCTTTTTCCCTCCGAGTGGCAGTTGTCTACCGCCCACCGGGCTCACCCCACCAATTCCTGGATCATTTTGCTGCCTGGCTTCCACAATTTCTATCCTCTGAAACACCCACTCTCATCATGGGTGACTTCAACATCCCCATTGATAACCCAATCTCCTCATCTGCCTCCCAGTTTCTATCTTTAACCTCGTCCCTCGGTCTGTCACAACTTACTAACTCTCCTACACATGAAGACGGGCATTCACTTGACCTGGTCTTCTTCCGTCTCTGCTCAGTTTCTGACTTTATTAACTCTCCTCTCCCACTTTCTGACCACAATCTTCTCTGCTTTACTATCAAATATTCTCTGCCTCCTCAGGTCATCCCTACGTATCAGACATACAGAAATCTACATGCCATTAACACTGTTAAACTCATAGACCGTCTACAGTCCTCATTGTCCCCTATCTCTTCCCTCTCCTGTCCCAATCTGGCTGCCAAACTTTATAACAACACTCTCAAAAATGCATTGGATGAAGCAGCCCCCACTACACTCCGAACCACCCGACAAAGACGACGACAACCCTGGCACACGCCTCAATCCCGCTTTCTTCAGCGGTGCTTGAGATGTGCCGAACGACTGTGGAGAAAATCGCATTTGGATGCAGATTTCCTCCATTACAAATTTATGCTCAAAACTTACAACTCTGCCCTTCACCGCGCCAAACAAGTCTATTTCACTTCTCTCATCTCCACACTATCTAATAATCCAAAACGCCTCTTTGATACTTTTCACTCCCTCCTTAGTCCTAAAGTGCAGACGCCGATCACAGATCTCAGTGCTGAAGACCTGGCCAATTATTTTAAAGTTAAAATTGACAACATCCGGCATGATATTATCTCCCAGTCCCCTAGTAACATCGATCCCCTTCCCTCCCGCACTCCCTCTTCTTCACTCTCAGCATTTGACCCAATAACTGAAGAAGAAGTCTCGAGGCTCCTCTCTTCTTCTCGTGCTACTACCTGCCCTAGTGATCCTATCCCCTCACACCTCCTCCAGTCACCTCTCCCCTCACACCTCCTCCAGTCCCTCTCCCCTCACACCTCCTCCAGTCACCTCTCCCCTCACACCTCCTCCAGTCCCTCTCCCCTCACACCTCCTCCAGTCCCTCTCCCCAGCTGTCTCGAGGCTCCTCTCTTCTTCTCGTCCTACTACCTGCCCTAGTGATCCTGTCCCCTCACACCTCCTCCAGTCCCTCTCCCCAGCTGTCACTAGTCACCTCACTAAAATATTTAACCTCTCTCTTTCCTCTGGTATCTTTCCCTCCGCTTTTAAACATGCCATTATAAACCCATTATTGAAAAAAACAACACTTGACCCATCCAGCGCTGCTAACTACCGACCAGTCTCTAATCTGCCCTTCATCTCCAAACTCCTGGAACGCTTGGTCTACTCTCGCCTTATCTGCTATCTCTCTGCTAACTCCATTCTTGACCCCTTACAATCTGGTTTCCGCACTCTACACTCCACAGAAACTGCCCTTACTAAAGTCTCAAATGATCTCTTGGCGGCTAAATCGGACGGTAAATCCTCTCTCCTGATTCTTTTGTATCTCTCTGCAGCCTTTGACACTGTAGACCACAAACTCCTACTTAACATGCTCCACTCTATTGGCCTCAAGGACGCGGCTCTCTCTTGGTTTTCCTCCTATCTCTCTGACCGCTCGTTCAGTGTGTCATTTGCTGGTTCCACTTCTTCTCCTCTTCCCCTTGATATCGGGGTTCCTCAGGGATCAGTCCTAGGTCCACTCCTCTTTTCTCTCTACACAGCTCCTATTGGACAAACCATCAGCAGATTTGGCTTCCAGTACCATCTCTACGCTGATGACACCCAATTATATACCTCTTCCCGTGACATCACCCCTGCTCTAATACAGAACACCAGTGATTGTCTGTCCGCTGTCTCTAACATCATGTCCTCTCTCTATCTGAAACTGAATCTTTCTAAAACTGAGCTCCTTGTGTTCCAACCATCTACTAACCTCCCTAAACCTGATGTCTCTATCTCTGTGTGTGGCACTACCATCACTCCTAAGCAGCCGCCCGCTGTCTCTATCACTATCATAACTCCTAAGCAGCACGCCCGCTGTCTCTATCACTATCATAACTCCTAAGCAGCACGCCCGCTGTCTCTATCACTATCATAACTCCTAAGCAGCACGCCCGCTGTCTCTATCACTATCATAACTCCTAAGCAGCACGCCCGCTGTCTCTATCACTATCATAACTCCTAAGCAGCACGCCCGCTGTCTCTATCACTACCATCACTCCTAAGCAGCACGCCCGCTGTCTCTATCACTATCATAACTCCTAAGCAGCACGCCCGCTGTCTCTATCACTATCATAACTCCTAAGCAGCACGCCCGCTGTCTCGGGGTTATTTTTGACTCAGATCTTTCCTTTACTCCTCACATACAATCACTTTCACGCTCCTGTCATTTTCACCTCAAAAACATCTCCAGAATCCGCTCTTTTCTTACGGAGGAAAGTGCCAAAACTCTCATTGTTTCTCTGATTCACTCTCGTCTTGACTACTGTAACTCATTACTAGTCGGTCTTCCCCTCACTAAACTCTCCCCTCTCCAATCTATCCTCCATGCAGCAGCCAGGCTCATATTTATGACCAACCGCTACACCAACGCCTCTAATCTGTGCCAGTCACTGCACTGGTTGCCCATCCCCTTCCGAATAAAATTCAAACTTATTACTCTCACCCACAAAGCTCTCCCCAGTGCTGCACCTCCTTACATCTCCTCACTCATCTCTGTCTACCACCCTACTCGGGCTCTACGTTCTGCCAACGACCTTAGATTAAAATCCTCCATAATCCGAACCTCCCACTACCGTCTCCAGGATTTCTCTCGTGCTGCACCCGTCCTCTGGAATGCGCTACCCCAGACAATCCGATTAATTCCCAATATCCACAGTTTTAAACGTGCCCTGAAAACACATCTATTTAGACAGGCCTATAACATTCCCTAATCTGACTCCTTTTCATGGCCCTCCATTTAGATTAGTCATCAGACTAAGATTCCCTCACACTCCTTCTCTTCATGTCCGTCATACACGGATACTGGCTGGTGACCGGCTCATGCAGCTTTATGTTACCACCGCATGTGTATAAAAATGGCCGGACCATTGTACAGAACAAACACTGTTACACTTTGTGTCTCCCTTATGTCCTCATAGATTGTAAGCTCTTGCGAGCAGGGTCCTCACTCTTCATAGATTGTAAGCTCTTGCGAGCAGGGTCCTCACTCCCCAGGTTTGAATTGTAAATGGACTTTGTCACTATGTAATGTCTGATATTGTTTTCATGTTCCCTCTACATTGTAAAGTGCTGCGTAATATGTTGGCGCTATATAAATAAAGATTATTATTATTATTATTATTATTATTATGTCCCTGTTCCTTCATATTAGCGGCATTATGTCCCTATTCCTTCATATTACCGGCATTATGTCGCTGTTCCTTCATATTACAGGCATTATGTCCCTGTTCCTTCATATTACCGGCATTATGTCCCTGTTCCTTCATATTACCGGCATTATGTCCCTGTTCCTTCATATTACCGGCATTATTTCCCTGTTCCTTCATATCACTGGCATTATGTCCCTGTTCCTTCATATTGCAGGCCTTATTTCCCTGTTCCTTCATATTACCGGCATTATGTCCCTATTCCTTCATATTACCGGCATTATGTCCCGGTTCCCTCCTATTACCGCATTATGTCCCTATTCTATTACAGCGTGTAGAAGAAACCAGAGACTGCTCCTCCAATAACCAGGCAATTACAATAACGACTAAACACACTAGAGTTTGCGGCTACAATAACCGTGCACCAAAAAAAAGAAACAACAAAGTTTGCTCCACCTGTATTACAATAAACCAGAACAGACTAGCAACTATAGTCTGCTCCACCTGTAATAAAATAACCCGGAAACAGACTAGCAACTATAGTCTGCTCCACCTGTAATACAATAACCCGGCACAGACAAGCAACTATAGTCTGCTCCACCTGTATTGCAATAACCCGGAACAGTCTAGCAACTATAGTCTGCTCCACCTGTAATACAATAACCCGGAAACAGACTAGCAACTATAGTCTGCTCCACCTGTACTACAATAACTCGGATCAGACGAGCAACTATAGTTTGCTTCACCTGTAATACAATAACCCCGCACAGAATAGACACCAGAGTCTACTTCACCTGTATTCATAAAACCCAGCACATACGTATTGATGTAATACAGATGGAACATATTCTAGTGTACTGTAAGAGACAAGACATTAGTGTACGCTCCACCTGTGTTACAAGAACCCAAGTCCCAGCACATACAGTACGCTAGAATCTGCTCCACCTGCATTACAGGAACCCAAGTCCCAGCACATACAGTACGCTAGAATCTGCTCCACCTGCATTACAGGAACCCAAGTCCCAGCACATACAGTACGCTAGAATCTGCTCCACCTGTATTACAAGAAACCAAGTCCCAGCACATACAGTACGCTAGAATCTGCTCCACCTGCATTACAGGAACCCAAGTCCCAGCACATACAGTACGCTAGAATCTGCTCCACCTGTATTACAATAACCCAAGTCCCAGCACATACAGTACGCTAGAATCTGCTCCACCTGTATTACAAGAAACCAAGTCCCAGCACATACAGTACGCTAGAATCTGCTCCACCTGTATTACAAGAAACCAAGTCCCAGCACATACAGTACGTTAGAATCTGCTCCACCTGTATTACAAGAAACCAAGTCCCAGCACATACAGTACGCTAGAATCTGCTCCACCTGTATTACAAGTACCCAAGTCCTAGCACATACAGTACGCTAGAATCTGCTCCACCTGTATTACAAGTACCCAAGTCCCAGCACATACAGTACGCTAGAATCTGCTCCACCTGTATTACAAGAACCCAGCACAGGAAACACACCAGAGACTGTGCCTGTTCATTCTATTACGAAAGGAGCAGACAAGACACCATAGTCTGCTGGGTAATTTGAATACATGTGGAGCACAGACAAGACACCAGAATGCTCCTCTTTTACTACAATGAGCCGGAATAGACTAGAACTAGAGCAGGGGTCTCAAGCACTCGGCCCGCGGGACACAGAGCCGCTAATACAGGCTCTGCTCCGGGACTCTGTCCATATCTGGACAACGATGTCAGGGAATTCCACAGTGTGGTCACAGTCTTCCCCAGCGCGGAGTCCCGGGCAGAGCGCTAGTATCCTTCATATTACAGGCTTCTTGTCCCTGTTCCTTGATATTACCGGCATTATGTCCCTGTCCTCTCATATTACCGGCATAATGTCCCCGTTCCTTCATATTACCGGCATTATGTCCCTGTCCTCTCATATTACCGGCATAATGTCCCTGTTCCCTCCAATTACTGGCATTATGTCCCTGTCCTCTCATATTACCGGCATAATGTCCCTGTTCCCTCATATTACTGGCATTATGTCCCTGTCCTCTCATATTACCAGCATAATGTCCCTGTTCCTTCATATTACAGGCATTATGTCCCTGTTCCTTTATATTACAGGCAATATTTCCCTTTTCCTTCATATTACCGGCATTAGGTCCCTGTTCCTTCATATTACAGGCTTCATGTCCCTGTTCCTTGATATTACTGGCATTATGTCCCTGTTCCCTCATATTACTGGCATTATGTCCCTGTCCTCTCATATTACCGGCATAATGTCCCTGTTCCATCATATTCCCGGCATTATGTCCCGTGCACGTTGTCACGTTTGGTGCTCGCTAATTTAAACTGTGGAGTTTAAGGAATCTCCCTCTTCCTCACCTTTAACCCCAGCAAGGAGGTATTGATTTTCCCGTTTGGATTCCTAGGTTGCAGTCCCGAGAGTAATGACAAATTGGCAGCGGAGCGTTGCATAGGGATGTTAGTGGCAAGATCAGAGGCGCAGTCCGGAACAGAGCTAAGGGTCATCACTAAGAGAGCAATAAGGATATGACAAGACGAGGACGTAGTCACAGTACAGACCAGGGGTCAAAACCCGGAGTAGTGAAAACCCGGAGTAGTGAAAACCCGGAGTAGAGCTACATGTACCAGACAAGAAATCAAAAGGAGCGAGAGAGGGGCAGAATACAGCAACAAGCGGATGATTGAAGTCCAGAACAACCAGTGAAACACAAGGAAGTACCTTCATTTGCAGGTAAGGGATGGCAGGTTGGATCCCTCTTTAAATGGGCGGCTGGGCTTGTTTCAATGGCAACTTAATGTGGCTGGAAGCATGGAACTGTGGCCCCTAGCAGGAAGACATTGCTAGTGTGAGTTGGGTTGCTTGGCAACCTGCTGTAACTACAAATAGAAATC
>NW_027462598.1:0-54914 GCF_050947455.1 Rhinoderma darwinii
TATGACTTACGGTTCAAGAATTAGCCTCAGAAACAGTGGTTCTGAACATGCTGCCAATAGCTCGCCTGGGAAACATCCAGAGAAGTCCAAGATAGTGTTTTTTAGACTGGCTGCCACGAGCTGAAACGAATGCAGCCAAGAGCGAGCGTCTGTGACTTACGGTTCAAGAGTTATTCACAGAAACATGGTTCTGAACTTTGCTGCCAGCCGCGAAAGCGAAAATAACCAAGATCGAGCGTCTAGGATTTACTTGTCAATAGCTCGCCTGGGAAACATCCAGAGAAGTCAAAGACAGTGCTTCTATACTAATTGCCAGGCGCTGAGACGAATGCCGCCAAGATCTAGCGTCTATGACTTACGGTTCAAGAATTAGCCTCAGAAACAGTGGGAAACAGTGCTTCTATACTAATTGCCAGGCGCTGAGACGAATGCCGCCAAGATCGAGCGTCTATGACTTACGTTTCAAGAATTAGCCTCAGAAATAGTGGTTCTGAACATGCTGCCAATAGCTCGCCTGGGAAACATCCAGAGAAGTCCAAGATTGTGTTTTTTAGACTGGCTGCCACGAGCTGAAACGAATGCAGCCAAGAGCGAGCGTCTGTGACTTACGGTTCAAAAGTTATTCACAGAAACATGGTTCTGAACTTTGCTGCCAGCCGCGAAAGCGAAAATAACCAAGATCGAGCGTCTAGGATTTACTTGTCAATAGCTCGCCTGGGAAACATCCAGAGAAGTCAAAGACAGTGCTTCTATACTAATTGCCAGGCGCTGAGACGAATGCCGCCAAGATCGAGCGTCTATGACTTACGGTTCAAGAATTAGCCTCAGAAACAGTGGGAAACAGTGCTTCTATACTAATTGCCAGGCGCTGAGACGAATGCCGCCAAGATCGAGCGTCTATGACTTACGGTTCAAGAATTAGCCTCAGAAACAGTGGTTCTGAACATGCTGCCAATAGCTCGCCTGGGAAACATCCAGAGAAGTCCAAGATAGTGTTTTTTAGACTGGCTGCCACGAGCTGAAACGAATGCAGCCAAGAGCGAGCGTCTGTGACTTACGGTTCAAAAGTTATTCACAGAAACATGGTTCTGAACTTTGCTGCCAGCCGCGAAAGCGAAAATAACCAAGATCGAGCGTCTAGGATTTACTTGTCAATATCTCGCCTGGGAAACATCCAGAGAAGTCAAAGACAGTGCTTCTATACTAATTGACAGGCGCTGAGACGAATGCCGCCAAGATCTAGCGTCTATGACTTACGGTTCAAGAATTAGCCTCAGAAACAGTGGGAAATAGTGCTTCTATACTAATTGCCAGGCGCTGAGACGAATGCCGCCAAGATCGAGCGTCTATGACTTACGGTTCAAGAATTAGCCTCAGAAACAGTGGTTCTGAACATGCTGCCAATAGCTCGCCTGGGAAACATCCAGAGAAGTCCAAGATAGTGTTTTTTAGACTGGCTGCCACGAGCTGAAACGAATGCAGCCAAGAGCGAGCGTCTGTGACTTACGGTTCAAAAGTTATTCACAGAAACATGGTTCTGAACTTTGCTGCCAGCCGCGAAAGCGAAAATAACCAAGATCGAGCGTCTAGGATTTACTTGTCAATATCTCGCCTGGGAAACATCCAGAGAAGTCAAAGACAGTGCTTCTATACTAATTGACAGGCGCTGAGACGAATGCCGCCAAGATCTAGCGTCTATGACTTACGGTTCAAGAATTAGCCTCAGAAACAGTGGGAAATAGTGCTTCTATACTAATTGCCAGGCGCTGAGACGAATGCCGCCAAGATCGAGCGTCTATGACTTACGGTTCAAGAATTAGCCTCAGAAACAGTGGTTCTGAACATGCTGCCAATAGCTCGCCTGGGAAACATCCAGAGAAGTCCAAGATTGTGTTTTTTAGACTGGCTGCCACGAGCTGAAACGAATGCAGCCAAGAGCGAGCGTCTGTGACTTACGGTTCAAAAGTTATTCACAGAAACATGGTTCTGAACTTTGCTGCCAGCCGCGAAAGCGAAAATAACCAAGATCGAGCGTCTAGGATTTACTTGTCAATAGCTCGCCTGGGAAACATCCAGAGAAGTCAAAGACAGTGCTTCTATACTAATTGCCAGGCGCTGAGACGAATGCCGCCAAGATCTAGCGTCTATGACTTACGGTTCAAGAATTAGCCTCAGAAACAGTGGGAAATAGTGCTTCTATACTAATTGCCAGGCGCTGAGACGAATGCCGCCAAGATCGAGCGTCTATGACTTACGGTTCAAGAATTAGCCTCAGAAACAGTGGGAAATAGTGCTTCTATACTAATTGCCAGGCGCTGAGACGAATGCCGCCAAGATCGAGCGTCTATGACTTACGGTTCAAGAATTAGCCTCAGAAACAGTGGTTCTGAACATGCTGCCAATAGCTCGCCTGGGAAACATCCAGAGAAGTCCAAGATTGTGTTTTTTAGACTGGCTGCCACGAGCTGAAACGAATGCAGCCAAGAGCGAGCGTCTGTGACTTACGGTTCAAAAGTTATTCACAGAAACATGGTTCTGAACTTTGCTGCCAGCCGCGAAAGCGAAAATAACCAAGATCGAGCGTCTAGGATTTACTTGTCAATAGCTCGCCTGGGAAACATCCAGAGAAGTCAAAGACAGTGCTTCTATACTAATTGCCAGGCGCTGAGACGAATGCCGCCAAGATCTAGCGTCTATGACTTACGGTTCAAGAATTAGCCTCAGAAACAGTGGGAAACAGTGCTTCTATACTAATTGCCAGGCGCTGAGACGAATGCCGCCAAGATCGAGCGTCTATGACTTACGGTTCAAGAATTAGCCTCAGAAACAGTGGTTCTGAACATGCTGCCAATAGCTCGCCTGGGAAACATCCAGAGAAGTCCAAGATAGTGTTTTTTAGACTGGCTGCCACGAGCTGAAACGAATGCAGCCAAGAGCGAGCGTCTGTGACTTACGGTTCAAAAGTTATTCACAGAAACATGGTTCTGAACTTTGCTGCCAGCCGCGAAAGCGAAAATAACCAAGATCGAGCGTCTAGGATTTACTTGTCAATAGCTCGCCTGGGAAACATCCAGAGAAGTCAAAGACAGTGCTTCTATACTAATTGCCAGGCGCTGAGACGAATGCCGCCAAGATCTAGCGTCTATGACTTACGGTTCAAGAATTAGCCTCAGAAACAGTGGGAAATAGTGCTTCTATACTAATTGCCAGGCGCTGAGACGAATGCCGCCAAGATCGAGCGTCTATGACTTACGGTTCAAGAATTAGCCTCAGAAACAGTGGTTCTGAACATGCTGCCAATAGCTCGCCTGGGAAACATCCAGAGAAGTCCAAGATAGTGTTTTTTAGACTGGCTGCCACGAGCTGAAACGAATGCAGCCAAGAGCGAGCGTCTGTGACTTACGGTTCAAGAGTTATTCACAGAAACATGGTTCTGAACTTTGCTGCCAGCCGCGAAAGCGAAAATAACCAAGATCGAGCGTCTAGGATTTACTTGTCAATAGCTCGCCTGGGAAACATCCAGAGAAGTCAAAGACAGTGCTTCTATACTAATTGCCAGGCGCTGAGACGAATGCCGCCAAGATCTAGCGTCTATGACTTACGGTTCAAGAATTAGCCTCAGAAACAGTGGGAAATAGTGCTTCTATACTAATTGCCAGGCGCTGAGACGAATGCCGCCAAGATCGAGCGTCTATGACTTACGGTTCAAGAATTAGCCTCAGAAACAGTGGTTCTGAACATGCTGCCAATAGCTCGCCTGGGAAACATCCAGAGAAGTCCAAGATTGTGTTTTTTAGACTGGCTGCCACGAGCTGAAACGAATGCAGCCAAGAGCGAGCGTCTGTGACTTACGGTTCAAAAGTTATTCACAGAAACATGGTTCTGAACTTTGCTGCCAGCCGCGAAAGCGAAAATAACCAAGATCGAGCGTCTAGGATTTACTTGTCAATAGCTCGCCTGGGAAACATCCAGAGAAGTCAAAGACAGTGCTTCTATACTAATTGCCAGGCGCTGAGACGAATGCCGCCAAGATCTAGCGTCTATGACTTACGGTTCAAGAATTAGCCTCAGAAACAGTGGGAAACAGTGCTTCTATACTAATTGCCAGGCGCTGAGACGAATGCCGCCAAGATCGAGCGTCTAAGACTTACGGTTCAAGAATTAGCCTCAGAAATAGTGGTTCTGAACATGCTGCCAATAGCTCGCCTGGGAAACATCCAGAGAAGTCCAAGATAGTGTTTTTTAGACTGGCTGCCACGAGCTGAAACGAATGCAGCCAAGAGCGAGCGTCTGTGACTTACGGTTCAAGAGTTATTCACAGAAACATGGTTCTGAACTTTGCTGCCAGCCGCGAAAGCGAAAATAACCAAGATCGAGCGTCTAGGATTTACTTGTCAATAGCTCGCCTGGGAAACATCCAGAGAAGTCAAAGACAGTGCTTCTATACTAATTGCCAGGCGCTGAGACGAATGCCGCCACGATCTAGCGTCTATGACTTACGGTTCAAGAATTAGCCTCAGAAACAGTGGGAAACAGTGCTTCTATACTAATTGCCAGGCGCTGAGACGAATGCCGCCAAGATCGAGCGTCTATGACTTACGGTTCAAGAATTAGCCTCAGAAACAGTGGTTCTGAACATGCTGCCAATAGCTCGCCTGGGAAACATCCAGAGAAGTCCAAGATAGTGTTTTTTAGACTGGCTGCCACGAGCTGAAACGAATGCAGCCAAGAGCGAGCGTCTGTGACTTACGGTTCAAGAGTTATTCACAGAAACATGGTTCTGAACTTTGCTGCCAGCCGCGAAAGCGAAAATAACCAAGATCGAGCGTCTAGGATTTACTTGTCAATAGCTCGCCTGGGAAACATCCAGAGAAGTCAAAGACAGTGCTTCTATACTAATTGCCAGGCGCTGAGACGAATGCCGCCAAGATCTAGCGTCTATGACTTACGGTTCAAGAATTAGCCTCAGAAACAGTGGGAAATAGTGCTTCTATACTAATTGCCAGGCGCTGAGACGAATGCCGCCAAGATCGAGCGTCTATGACTTACGGTTCAAGAATTAGCCTCAGAAACAGTGGGAAATAGTGCTTCTATACTAATTGCCAGGCGCTGAGACGAATGCCGCCAAGATCGAGCGTCTATGACTTACGGTTCAAGAATTAGCCTCAGAAACAGTGGTTCTGAACATGCTGCCAATAGCTCGCCTGGGAAACATCCAGAGAAGTCCAAGATAGTGTTTTTTAGACTGGCTGCCACGAGCTGAAACGAATGCAGCCAAGAGCGAGCGTCTGTGACTTACGGTTCAAGAGTTATTCACAGAAACATGGTTCTGAACTTTGCTGCCAGCCGCGAAAGCGAAAATAACCAAGATCGAGCGTCTAGGATTTACTTGTCAATAGCTCGCCTGGGAAACATCCAGAGAAGTCAAAGACAGTGCTTCTATACTAATTGCCAGGCGCTGAGACGAATGCCGCCAAGATCTAGCGTCTATGACTTACGGTTCAAGAATTAGCCTCAGAAACAGTGGGAAATAGTGCTTCTATACTAATTGCCAGGCGCTGAGACGAATGCCGCCAAGATCGAGCGTCTATGACTTACGGTTCAAGAATTAGCCTCAGAAACAGTGGTTCTGAACATGCTGCCAATAGCTCGCCTGGGAAACATCCAGAGAAGTCCAAGATTGTGTTTTTTAGACTGGCTGCCACGAGCTGAAACGAATGCAGCCAAGAGCGAGCGTCTGTGACTTACGGTTCAAAAGTTATTCACAGAAACATGGTTCTGAACTTTGCTGCCAGCCGCGAAAGCGAAAATAACCAAGATCGAGCGTCTAGGATTTACTTGTCAATAGCTCGCCTGGGAAACATCCAGAGAAGTCAAAGACAGTGCTTCTATACTAATTGCCAGGCGCTGAGACGAATGCCGCCAAGATCTAGCGTCTATGACTTACGGTTCAAGAATTAGCCTCAGAAACAGTGGGAAACAGTGCTTCTATACTAATTGCCAGGCGCTGAGACGAATGCCGCCAAGATCGAGCGTCTAAGACTTACGGTTCAAGAATTAGCCTCAGAAATAGTGGGTCTGAACATGCTGCCAATAGCTCGCCTGGGAAACATCCAGAGAAGTCCCAAGATAGTGTTTTTTAGACTGGCTGCCACGAGCTGAAACGAATGCAGCCAAGAGCGAGCGTCTGTGACTTACGGTTCAAGAGTTATTCACAGAAACATGGTTCTGAACTTTGCTGCCAGCCGCGAAAGCGAAAATAACCAAGATCGAGCGTCTAGGATTTACTTGTCAATAGCTCGCCTGGGAAACATCCAGAGAAGTCAAAGACAGTGCTTCTATACTAATTGCCAGGCGCTGAGACGAATGCCGCCACGATCTAGCGTCTATGACTTACGGTTCAAGAATTAGCCTCAGAAACAGTGGGAAACAGTGCTTCTATACTAATTGCCAGGCGCTGAGACGAATGCCGCCAAGATCGAGCGTCTATGACTTACGGTTCAAGAATTAGCCTCAGAAACAGTGGTTCTGAACATGCTGCCAATAGCTCGCCTGGGAAACATCCAGAGAAGTCCAAGATAGTGTTTTTTAGACTGGCTGCCACGAGCTGAAACGAATGCAGCCAAGAGCGAGCGTCTGTGACTTACGGTTCAAGAGTTATTCACAGAAACATGGTTCTGAACTTTGCTGCCAGCCGCGAAAGCGAAAATAACCAAGATCGAGCGTCTAGGATTTACTTGTCAATAGCTCGCCTGGGAAACATCCAGAGAAGTCAAAGACAGTGCTTCTATACTAATTGCCAGGCGCTGAGACGAATGCCGCCAAGATCTAGCGTCTATGACTTACGGTTCAAGAATTAGCCTCAGAAACAGTGGTTCTGAACATGCTGCCAATAGCTCGCCTGGGAAACATCCAGAGAAGTCCAAGATTGTGTTTTTTAGACTGGCTGCCACGAGCTGAAACGAATGCAGCCAAGAGCGAGCGTCTGTGACTTACGGTTCAAAAGTTATTCACAGAAACATGGTTCTGAACTTTGCTGCCAGCCGCGAAAGCGAAAATAACCAAGATCGAGCGTCTAGGATTTACTTGTCAATAGCTCGCCTGGGAAACATCCAGAGAAGTCAAAGACAGTGCTTCTATACTAATTGCCAGGCGCTGAGACGAATGCCGCCAAGATCTAGCGTCTATGACTTACGGTTCAAGAATTAGCCTCAGAAACAGTGGTTCTGAACATGCTGCCAATAGCTCGCCTGGGAAACATCCAGAGAAGTCCAAGATTGTGTTTTTTAGACTGGCTGCCACGAGCTGAAACGAATGCAGCCAAGAGCGAGCGTCTGTGACTTACGGTTCAAAAGTTATTCACAGAAACATGGTTCTGAACTTTGCTGCCAGCCGCGAAAGCGAAAATAACCAAGATCGAGCGTCTAGGATTTACTTGTCAATAGCTCGCCTGGGAAACATCCAGAGAAGTCAAAGACAGTGCTTCTATACTAATTGCCAGGCGCTGAGACGAATGCCGCCAAGATCTAGCGTCTATGACTTACGGTTCAAGAATTAGCCTCAGAAACAGTGGGAAATAGTGCTTCTATACTAATTGCCAGGCGCTGAGACGAATGCCGCCAAGATCGAGCGTCTATGACTTACGGTTCAAGAATTAGCCTCAGAAACAGTGGTTCTGAACATGCTGCCAATAGCTCGCCTGGGAAACATCCAGAGAAGTCCAAGATTGTGTTTTTTAGACTGGCTGCCACGAGCTGAAACGAATGCAGCCAAGAGCGAGCGTCTGTGACTTACGGTTCAAGAGTTATTCACAGAAACATGGTTCTGAACTTTGCTGCCAGCCGCGAAAGCGAAAATAACCAAGATCGAGCGTCTAGGATTTACTTGTCAATAGCTCGCCTGGGAAACATCCAGAGAAGTCAAAGACAGTGCTTCTATACTAATTGCCAGGCGCTGAGACGAATGCCGCCAAGATCTAGCGTCTATGACTTACGGTTCAAGAATTAGCCTCAGAAACAGTGGGAAACAGTGCTTCTATACTAATTGCCAGGCGCTGAGACGAATGCCGCCAAGGTCGAGCGTCTATGACTTACGGTTCAAGAATTAGCCTCAGAAACAGTGGTTCTGAACATGCTGCCAATAGCTCGCCTGGGAAACATCCAGAGAAGTCCAAGATTGTGTTTTTTAGACTGGCTGCCACGAGCTGAAACGAATGCAGCCAAGAGCGAGCGTCTGTGACTTACGGTTCAAGAGTTATTCACAGAAACATGGTTCTGAACTTTGCTGCCAGCCGCGAAAGCGAAAATAACCAAGATCGAGCGTCTAGGATTTACTTGTCAATAGCTCGCCTGGGAAACATCCAGAGAAGTCAAAGACAGTGCTTCTATACTAATTGCCAGGCGCTGAGACGAATGCCGCCAAGATCTAGCGTCTATGACTTACGGTTCAAGAATTAGCCTCAGAAACAGTGGGAAACAGTGCTTCTATACTAATTGCCAGGCGCTGAGACGAATGCCGCCAAGTGCGAGCAACTATGACTTACGGTTCAAGAATTAGCCTCAGAAACAGTGGTTCTGAACATGCTGCCAAAAACTCGCCTGGGAAACATCCAGAGAAGTCCAAGATTGTGTTTTATAGACTGGCTGCCACGAGCTGAAACGAATGCAGCCAAGAGCGAGCGTCTGTGACTTACGGTTCAAGAGTTATTCACAGAAACATGGTTCTGAACTTTGCTGCCAGCCGCGAAAGCGAAAATAACCAAGATCGAGCGTCTAGAATTTACTTGTCAATAGCTCGCCTGGGAAACATCCAGAGAAGTCAAAGACAGTGCTTCTATACTAATTGCCAGGCGCTGAGACGAATGCCGCCAAGATCGAGCGTCTAAGACTTACGGTTCAAGAATTAGCCTCAGAAACAGTGGTTCTGAACATGCTGCCAATAGCTCGCCTGGGAAACATCCAGAGAAGTCCAAGATAGTGTTTTTTAGACTGGCTGCCACGAGCTGAAACGAATGCAGCCAAGAGCGAGCGTCTGTGACTTACGGTTCAAGAGTTATTCACAGAAACATGGTTCTGAACTTTGCTGCCAGCCGCGAAAGCGAAAATAACCAAGATCGAGCGTCTAGGATTTACTTGTCAATAGCTCGCCTGGGAAACATCCAGAGAAGTCAAAGACAGTGCTTCTATACTAATTGCCAGGCGCTGAGACGAATGCCGCCACGATCTAGCGTCTATGACTTACGGTTCAAGAATTAGCCTCAGAAACAGTGGGAAACAGTGCTTCTATACTAATTGCCAGGCGCTGAGACGAATGCCGCCAAGATCGAGCGTCTATGACTTACGGTTCAAGAATTAGCCTCAGAAACAGTGGTTCTGAACATGCTGCCAATAGCTCGCCTGGGAAACATCCAGAGAAGTCCAAGATAGTGTTTTTTAGACAGGCTGCCACGAGCTGAAACGAATGCAGCCAAGAGCGAGCGTCTGTGACTTACGGTTTAAGAGTTATTCACAGAAACATGGTTCTGAACTTTGCTGCCAGCCGCGAAAGCGAAAATAACCAAGATCGAGCGTCTAGGATTTACTTGTCAATAGCTCGCCTGGGAAACATCCAGAGAAGTCAAAGACAGTGCTTCTATACTAATTGCCAGGCGCTGAGACGAATGCCGCCAAGATCTAGCGTCTATGACTTACGGTTCAAGAATTAGCCTCAGAAACAGTGGGAAACAGTGCTTCTATACTAATTGCCAGGCGCTGAGACGAATGCCGCCAAGATCGAGCGTCTATGACTTACGGTTCAAGAATTAGCCTCAGAAACAGTGGTTCTGAACATGCTGCCAATAGCTCGCCTGGGAAACATCCAGAGAGGTCCAAGATTGTGTTTTTTAGACTGGCTGCCACGAGCTGAAACGAATGCAGCCAAGAGCGAGCGTCTGTGACTTACGGTTCAAGAGTTATTCACAGAAACATGGTTCTGAACTTTGCTGCCAGCCGCGAAAGCGAAAATAACCAAGATCGAGCGTCTAGGATTTACTTGTCAATAGCTCGCCTGGGAAACATCCAGAGAAGTCAAAGACAGTGCTTCTATACTAATTGCCAGGCGCTGAGACGAATGCCGCCAAGTGCGAGCAACTATGACTTACGGTTCAAGAATTAGCATCAGAAACAGTGGTTCTGAACATGCTGCCAATAGCTCGCCTGGGAAACATCCAGAGAAGTCCAAGATAGTGTTTTTTAGACTGGCTGCCACGAGCTGAAACGAATGCAGCCAAGAGCGAGCGTCTGTGACTTACGGTTCAAGAGTTATTCACAGAAACATGGTTCTGAACTTTGCTGCCAGCCGCGAAAGCGAAAATAACCAAGATCGAGCGTCTAGGATTTACTTGTCAATAGCTCGCCTGGGAAACATCCAGAGAAGTCAAAGACAGTGCTTCTATACTAATTGCCAGGCGCTGAGACGAATGCCGCCACGATCTAGCGTCTATGACTTACGGTTCAAGAATTAGCCTCAGAAACAGTGGGAAACAGTGCTTCTATACTAATTGCCAGGCGCTGAGACGAATGCCGCCAAGATCGAGCGTCTATGACTTACGGTTCAAGAATTAGCCTCAGAAACAGTGGTTCTGAACATGCTGCCAATAGCTCGCCTGGGAAACATCCAGAGAAGTCCAAGATAGTGTTTTTTAGACAGGCTGCCACGAGCTGAAACGAATGCAGCCAAGAGCGAGCGTCTGTGACTTACGGTTTAAGAGTTATTCACAGAAACATGGTTCTGAACTTTGCTGCCAGCCGCGGAAAGCGAAAATAACCAAGATCGAGCGTCTAGGATTTACTTGTCAATAGCTCGCCTGGGAAACATCCAGAGAAGTCAAAGACAGTGCTTCTATACTAATTGCCAGGCGCTGAGACGAATGCCGCCAAGATCTAGCGTCTATGACTTACGGTTCAAGAATTAGCCTCAGAAACAGTGGGAAACAGTGCTTCTATACTAATTGCCAGGCGCTGAGACGAATGCCGCCAAGATCGAGCGTCTATGAGTTACGGTTCAAGAATTAGCCTCAGAAACAGTGGTTCTGAACATGCTGCCAATAGCTCGTCTGGGAAACATCCAGAGAAGTCCAAGATAGTGTTTTTTAGACGGGCTGCCACGAGCTGAAACGAATGCAGCCAAGAGCGAGCGTCTGTGACTTACGGTTCAAGAGTTATTCACAGAAACATGGTTCTGAACTTTGCTGCCAGCCGCGAATGCGAAAATAACCAAGATCGAGCGTCTAGGATTTACTTGTCAATAGCTCGCCTGGGAAACATCCAGAGAAGTCAAAGACAGTGCTTCTATACTAATTGCCAGGCGCTGAGACGAATGCCGCCACGATCTAGCGTCTATGACTTACGGTTCAAGAATTAGCCTCAGAAACAGTGGTTCTGAACATGCTGCCAATAGCTCGTCTGGGAAACATCCAGAGAAGTCCAAGATAGTGTTTTTTAGACGGGCTGCCACGAGCTGAAACGAATGCAGCCAAGAGCGAGCGTCTGTGACTTACGGTTCAAGAGTTATTCACAGAAACATGGTTCTGAACTTTGCTGCCAGCCGCGAAAGCGAAAATAACCAAGATCGAGCGTCTAGGATTTACTTGTCAATAGCTCGCCTGGGAAACATCCAGAGAAGTCAAAGACAGTGCTTCTATGCTAATTGCCAGGCGCTGAGACGAATGCCGCCAAGATCTAGCGTCTATGACTTACGGTTCAAGAATTAGCCTCAGAAACAGTGGGAAACAGTGCTTCTATACTAATTGCCAGGCGCTGAGACGAATGCCGCCAAGATCGAGCGTCTATGACTTACGTTTCAAGAATTAGCCTCAGAAACAGTGGTTCTGAACATGCTGCCAATAGCTCGCCTGGGAAACATCCAGAGAAGTCCAAGATTGTGTTTTTTAGACTGGCTGCCACGAGCTGAAACGAATGCAGCCAAGAGCGAGCGTCTGTGACTTACGGTTCAAAAGTTATTCACAGAAACATGGTTCTGAACTTTGCTGCCAGCCGCGAAAGCGAAAATAACCAAGATCGAGCGTCTAGGATTTACTTGTCAATAGCTCGCCTGGGAAACATCCAGAGAAGTCAAAGACAGTGCTTCTATACTAATTGCCAGGCGCTGAGACGAATGCCGCCAAGATCTAGCGTCTATGACTTACGGTTCAAGAATTAGCCTCAGAAACTGGGAAATAGTGCTTCTATACTAATTGCCAGGCGCTGAGACGAATGCCGCCAAGATCGAGCGTCTATGACTTACGTTTCAAGAATTAGCCTCAGAAACAGTGGTTCTGAACATGCTGCCAATAGCTCGCCTGGGAAACATCCAGAGAAGTCCAAGATTGTGTTTTTTAGACTGGCTGCCACGAGCTGAAACGAATGCAGCCAAGAGCGAGCGTCTGTGACTTACGGTTCAAAAGTTATTCACAGAAACATGGTTCTGAACTTTGCTGCCAGCCGCGAAAGCGAAAATAACCAAGATCGAGCGTCTAGGATTTACTTGTCAATAGCTCGCCTGGGAAACATCCAGAGAAGTCAAAGACAGTGCTTCTATACTAATTGCCAGGCGCTGAGACGAATGCCGCCAAGATCTAGCGTCTATGACTTACGGTTCAAGAATTAGCCTCAGAAACAGTGGGAAATAGTGCTTCTATACTAATTGCCAGGCGCTGAGACGAATGCCGCCAAGATCGAGCGTCTATGACTTACGTTTCAAGAATTAGCCTCAGAAACAGTGGTTCTGAACATGCTGCCAATAGCTCGCCTGGGAAACATCCAGAG
The DNA here is from genome assembly GCF_050947455.1 of Rhinoderma darwinii. Taxonomy (NCBI): domain Eukaryota; kingdom Metazoa; phylum Chordata; class Amphibia; order Anura; family Rhinodermatidae; genus Rhinoderma; species Rhinoderma darwinii. Next base: position 12,804 of record NW_027462598.1, read on the forward strand.
AAGTCCAAGATTGTGTTTTTTAGACTGGCTGCCACGAGCTGAAACGAATGCAGCCAAGAGCGAGCGTCTGTGACTTACGGTTCAAAAGTTATTCACAGAAACATGGTTCTGAACTTTGCTGCCAGCCGCGAAAGCGAAAATAACCAAGATCGAGCGTCTAGGATTTACTTGTCAATAGCTCGCCTGGGAAACATCCAGAGAAGTCAAAGACAATGCTTCTATACTAATTGCCAGGCGCTGAGACGAATGCCGCCACGATCTAGCGTCTATGACTTACGGTTCAAGAATTAGCCTCAGAAACAGTGGGAAACAGTGCTTCTATACTAATTGCCAGGCGCTGAGACGAATGCCGCCAAGATCGAGCGTCTATGACTTACGGTTCAAGAATTAGCCTCAGAAACAGTGGGAAACAGTGCTTCTATACTAATTGCCAGGCGCTGAGACGAATGCCGCCAAGATCGAGCGTCTATGACTTACGGTTCAAGAATTAGCCTCAGAAACAGTGGTTCTGAACATGCTGCCAATAGCTCGCCTGGGAAACATCCAGAGAAGTCCAAGATAGTGTTTTTTAGACTGGCTGCCACGAGCTGAAACGAATGCAGCCAAGAGCGAGCGTCTGTGACTTACGGTTCAAAAGTTATTCACAGAAACATGGTTCTGAACTTTGCTGCCAGCCGCGAAAGCGAAAATAACCAAGATCGAGCGTCTAGGATTTACTTGTCAATATCTCGCCTGGGAAACATCCAGAGAAGTCAAAGACAGTGCTTCTATACTAATTGCCAGGCGCTGAGACGAATGCCGCCAAGATCTAGCGTCTATGACTTACGGTTCAAGAATTAGCCTCAGAAACAGTGGGAAATAGTGCTTCTATACTCATTGCCAGGCGCTGAGACGAATGCCGCCAAGATCGAGCGTCTATGACTTACGGTTCAAGAATTAGCCTCAGAAACAGTGGTTCTGAACATGCTGCCAATAGCTCGCCTGGGAAACATCCAGAGAAGTCCAAGATTGTGTTTTTTAGACTGGCTGCCACGAGCTGAAACGAATGCAGCCAAGAGCGAGCGTCTGTGACTTACGGTTCAAAAGTTATTCACAGAAACATGGTTCTGAACTTTGCTGCCAGCCGCGAAAGCGAAAATAACCAACATGGTTCTGAACTTTGCTGCCAGCCGCGAAAGCGAAAATAACCAAGATCGAGCGTCTAGGATTTACTTGTCAATAGCTCGCCTGGGAAACATCCAGAGAAGTCAAAGACAGTGCTTCTATACTAATTGCCAGGCGCTGAGACGAATGCCGCCAAGATCTAGCGTCTATGACTTACGGTTCAAGAATTAGCCTCAGAAACAGTGGGAAACAGTGCTTCTATACTAATTGCCAGGCGCTGAGACGAATGCCGCCAAGATCGAGCGTCTATGACTTACGGTTCAAGAATTAGCCTCAGAAACAGTGGTTCTGAACATGCTGCCAATAGCTCGCCTGGGAAACATCCAGAGAAGTCCAAGATAGTGTTTTTTAGACAGGCTGCCACGAGCTGAAACGAATGCAGCCAAGAGCGAGCGTCTGTGACTTACGGTTTAAGAGTTATTCACAGAAACATGGTTCTGAACTTTGCTGCCAGCCGCGAAAGCGAAAATAACCAAGATCGAGCGTCTAGGATTTACTTGTCAATAGCTCGCCTGGGAAACATCCAGAGAAGTCAAAGACAGTGCTTCTATACTAATTGCCAGGCGCTGAGACGAATGCCGCCAAGATCTAGCGTCTATGACTTACGGTTCAAGAATTAGCCTCAGAAACAGTGGGAAACAGTGCTTCTATACTAATTGCCAGGCGCTGAGACGAATGCCGCCAAGATCGAGCGTCTATGAGTTACGGTTCAAGAATTAGCCTCAGAAACAGTGGTTCTGAACATGCTGCCAATAGCTCGTCTGGGAAACATCCAGAGAAGTCCAAGATAGTGTTTTTTAGACGGGCTGCCACGAGCTGAAACGAATGCAGCCAAGAGCGAGCGTCTGTGACTTACGGTTCAAGAGTTATTCACAGAAACATGGTTCTGAACTTTGCTGCCAGCCGCGAATGCGAAAATAACCAAGATCGAGCGTCTAGGATTTACTTGTCAATAGCTCGCCTGGGAAACATCCAGAGAAGTCAAAGACAGTGCTTCTATACTAATTGCCAGGCGCTGAGACGAATGCCGCCACGATCTAGCGTCTATGACTTACGGTTCAAGAATTAGCCTCAGAAACAGTGGGAAACAGTGCTTCTATACTAATTGCCAGGCGCTGAGACGAATGCCGCCAAGATCGAGCGTCTATGACTTACGTTTCAAGAATTAGCCTCAGAAACAGTGGTTCTGAACATGCTGCCAATAGCTCGCCTGGGAAACATCCAGAGAAGTCCAAGATTGTGTTTTTTAGACTGGCTGCCACGAGCTGAAACGAATGCAGCCAAGAGCGAGCGTCTGTGACTTACGGTTCAAAAGTTATTCACAGAAACATGGTTCTGAACTTTGCTGCCAGCCGCGAAAGCGAAAATAACCAAGATCGAGCGTCTAGGATTTACTTGTCAATAGCTCGCCTGGGAAACATCCAGAGAAGTCAAAGACAGTGCTTCTATACTAATTGCCAGGCGCTGAGACGAATGCCGCCAAGATCTAGCGTCTATGACTTACGGTTCAAGAATTAGCCTCAGAAACAGTGGGAAATAGTGCTTCTATACTAATTGCCAGGCGCTGAGACGAATGCCGCCAAGATCGAGCGTCTATGACTTACGTTTCAAGAATTAGCCTCAGAAACAGTGGTTCTGAACATGCTGCCAATAGCTCGCCTGGGAAACATCCAGAGAAGTCCAAGATTGTGTTTTTTAGACTGGCTGCCACGAGCTGAAACGAATGCAGCCAAGAGCGAGCGTCTGTGACTTACGGTTCAAAAGTTATTCACAGAAACATGGTTCTGAACTTTGCTGCCAGCCGCGAAAGCGAAAATAACCAAGATCGAGCGTCTAGGATTTACTTGTCAATAGCTCGCCTGGGAAACATCCAGAGAAGTCAAAGACAATGCTTCTATACTAATTGCCAGGCGCTGAGACGAATGCCGCCACGATCTAGCGTCTATGACTTACGGTTCAAGAATTAGCCTCAGAAACAGTGGGAAACAGTGCTTCTATACTAATTGCCAGGCGCTGAGACGAATGCCGCCAAGATCGAGCGTCTATGACTTACGGTTCAAGAATTAGCCTCAGAAACAGTGGGAAACAGTGCTTCTATACTAATTGCCAGGCGCTGAGACGAATGCCGCCAAGATCGAGCGTCTATGACTTACGTTTCAAGAATTAGCCTCAGAAACAGTGGTTCTGAACATGCTGCCAATAGCTCGCCTGGGAAACATCCAGAGAAGTCCAAGATTGTGTTTTTTAGACTGGCTGCCACGAGCTGAAACGAATGCAGCCAAGAGCGAGCGTCTGTGACTTACGGTTCAAAAGTTATTCACAGAAACATGGTTCTGAACTTTGCTGCCAGCCGCGAAAGCGAAAATAACCAAGATCGAGCGTCTAGGATTTACTTGTCAATAGCTCGCCTGGGAAACATCCAGAGAAGTCAAAGACAGTGCTTCTATACTAATTGCCAGGCGCTGAGACGAATGCCGCCAAGATCTAGCGTCTATGACTTACGGTTCAAGAATTAGCCTGAGAAACAGTGGGAAATAGTGCTTCTATACTAATTGCCAGGCGCTGAGACGAATGCCGCCAAGATCGAGCGTCTATGACTTACGGTTCAAGAATTAGCCTCAGAAACAGTGGGAAACAGTGCTTCTATACTAATTGCCAGGCGCTGAGACGAATGCCGCCAAGATCGAGCGTCTATGACTTACGGTTCAAGAATTAGCCTCAGAAACAGTGGTTCTGAACATGCTGCCAATAGCTCGCCTGGGAAACATCCAGAGAAGTCCAAGATAGTGTTTTTTAGACTGGCTGCCACGAGCTGAAACGAATGCAGCCAAGAGCGAGCGTCTGTGACTTACGGTTCAAAAGTTATTCACAGAAACATGGTTCTGAACTTTGCTGCCAGCCGCGAAAGCGAAAATAACCAAGATCGAGCGTCTAGGATTTACTTGTCAATATCTCGCCTGGGAAACATCCAGAGAAGTCAAAGACAGTGCTTCTATACTAATTGCCAGGCGCTGAGACGAATGCCGCCAAGATCTAGCGTCTATGACTTACGGTTCAAGAATTAGCCTCAGAAACAGTGGGAAATAGTGCTTCTATACTCATTGCCAGGCGCTGAGACGAATGCCGCCAAGATCGAGCGTCTATGACTTACGGTTCAAGAATTAGCCTCAGAAACAGTGGTTCTGAACATGCTGCCAATAGCTCGCCTGGGAAACATCCAGAGAAGTCCAAGATTGTGTTTTTTAGACTGGCTGCCACGAGCTGAAACGAATGCAGCCAAGAGCGAGCGTCTGTGACTTACGGTTCAAAAGTTATTCACAGAAACATGGTTCTGAACTTTGCTGCCAGCCGCGAAAGCGAAAATAACCAACATGGTTCTGAACTTTGCTGCCAGCCGCGAAAGCGAAAATAACCAAGATCGAGCGTCTAGGATTTACTTGTCAATAGCTCGCCTGGGAAACATCCAGAGAAGTCAAAGACAGTGCTTCTATACTAATTGCCAGGCGCTGAGACGAATGCCGCCAAGATCTAGCGTCTATGACTTACGGTTCAAGAATTAGCCTCAGAAACAGTGGGAAACAGTGCTTCTATACTAATTGCCAGGCGCTGAGACGAATGCCGCCAAGATCGAGCGTCTATGACACGGTTCAAGAATTAGCCTCAGAAACAGTGGTTCTGAACATGCTGCCAATAGCTCGCCTGGGAAACATCCAGAGAAGTCCAAGATAGTGTTTTTAGACTGGCTGCCACGAGCTGAAACGAATGCAGCCAAGAGCGAGCGTCTGTGACTTACGGTTCAAAAGTTATTCACAGAAACATGGTTCTGAACTTTGCTGCCAGCCGCGAAAGCGAAAATAACCAAGATCGAGCGTCTAGGATTTACTTGTCAATAGCTCGCCTGGGAAACATCCAGAGAAGTCAAAGACAGTGCTTCTATACTAATTGCCAGGCGCTGAGACGAATGCCGCCAAGATCTAGCGTCTATGACTTACGGTTCAAGAATTAGCCTGAGAAACAGTGGGAAATAGTGCTTCTATACTAATTGCCAGGCGCTGAGACGAATGCCGCCAAGATCGAGCGTCTATGACTTACGGTTCAAGAATTAGCCTCAGAAACAGTGGGAAACAGTGCTTCTATACTAATTGCCAGGCGCTGAGACGAATGCCGCCAAGATCGAGCGTCTATGACTTACGGTTCAAGAATTAGCCTCAGAAACAGTGGTTCTGAACATGCTGCCAATAGCTCGCCTGGGAAACATCCAGAGAAGTCCAAGATAGTGTTTTTTAGACTGGCTGCCACGAGCTGAAACGAATGCAGCCAAGAGCGAGCGTCTGTGACTTACGGTTCAAAAGTTATTCACAGAAACATGGTTCTGAACTTTGCTGCCAGCCGCGAAAGCGAAAATAACCAAGATCGAGCGTCTAGGATTTACTTGTCAATATCTCGCCTGGGAAACATCCAGAGAAGTCAAAGACAGTGCTTCTATACTAATTGCCAGGCGCTGAGACGAATGCCGCCAAGATCTAGCGTCTATGACTTACGGTTCAAGAATTAGCCTCAGAAACAGTGGGAAATAGTGCTTCTATACTAATTGCCAGGCGCTGAGACGAATGCCGCCAAGATCGAGCGTCTATGACTTACGGTTCAAGAATTAGCCTCAGAAACAGTGGTTCTGAACATGCTGCCAATAGCTCGCCTGGGAAACATCCAGAGAAGTCCAAGATTGTGTTTTTTAGACTGGCTGCCACGAGCTGAAACGAATGCAGCCAAGAGCGAGCGTCTGTGACTTACGGTTCAAAAGTTATTCACAGAAACATGGTTCTGAACTTTGCTGCCAGCCGCGAAAGCGAAAATAACCAACATGGTTCTGAACTTTGCTGCCAGCCGCGAAAGCGAAAATAACCAAGATCGAGCGTCTAGGATTTACTTGTCAATAGCTCGCCTGGGAAACATCCAGAGAAGTCAAAGACAGTGCTTCTATACTAATTGCCAGGCGCTGAGACGAATGCCGCCAAGATCTAGCGTCTATGACTTACGGTTCAAGAATTAGCCTCAGAAACAGTGGGAAACAGTGCTTCTATACTAATTGCCAGGCGCTGAGACGAATGCCGCCAAGATCGAGCGTCTATGACACGGTTCAAGAATTAGCCTCAGAAACAGTGGTTCTGAACATGCTGCCAATAGCTCGCCTGGGAAACATCCAGAGAAGTCCAAGATAGTGTTTTTTTAGACTGGCTGCCACGAGCTGAAACGAATGCAGCCAAGAGCGAGCGTCTGTGACTTACGGTTCAAAAGTTATTCACAGAAACATGGTTCTGAACTTTGCTGCCAGCCGCGAAAGCGAAAATAACCAAGATCGAGCGTCTAGGATTTACTTGTCAATAGCTCGCCTGGGAAACATCCAGAGAAGTCAAAGACAGTGCTTCTATACTAATTGCCAGGCGCTGAGACGAATGCCGCCAAGATCTAGCGTCTATGACTTACGGTTCAAGAATTAGCCTCAGAAACAGTGGGAAACAGTGCTTCTATACTAATTGCCAGGCGCTGAGACGAATGCCGCCAAGATCGAGCGTCTATGACTTACGTTTCAAGAATTAGCCTCAGAAACAGTGGTTCTGAACATGCTGCCAATAGCTCGCCTGGGAAACATCCAGAGAAGTCCAAGGTTGTGTTTTTTAGACTGGCTGCCACGAGCTGAAACGAATGCAGCCAATAGCGAGCGTCTGTGACTTACGGTTCAAAAGTTATTCACAGAAACATGGTTCTGAACTTTGCTGCCAGCCGCGAAAGCGAAAATAACCAAGATCGAGCGTCTAGGATTTACTTGTCAATAGCTCGCCTGGGAAACATCCAGAGAAGTCAAAGACAGTGCTTCTATACTAATTGCCAGGCGCTGAGACGAATGCCGCCACGATCTAGCGTCTATGACTTACGGTTCAAGAATTAGCCTCAGAAACAGTGGGAAACAGTGCTTCTATACTAATTGCCAGGCGCTGAGACGAATGCCGCCAAGATCGAGCGTCTATGACTTACGGTTCAAGAATTAGCCTCAGAAACAGTGGGAAACAGTGCTTCTATACTAATTGCCAGGCGCTGAGACGAATGCCGCCAAGATCGAGCGTCTATGACTTACGTTTCAAGAATTAGCCTCAGAAACAGTGGTTCTGAACATGCTGCCAATAGCTCGCCTGGGAAACATCCAGAGAAGTCCAAGATAGTGTTTTTTAGACTGGCTGCCACGAGCTGAAACGAATGCAGCCAAGAGCGAGCGTCTGTGACTTACGGTTCAAAAGTTATTCACAGAAACATGGTTCTGAACTTTGCTGCCAGCCGCGAAAGCGAAAATAACCAAGATCGAGCGTCTAGGATTTACTTGTCAATATCTCGCCTGGGAAACATCCAGAGAAGTCAAAGACAGTGCTTCTATACTAATTGCCAGGCGCTGAGACGAATGCCGCCAAGATCTAGCGTCTATGACTTACGGTTCAAGAATTAGCCTCAGAAACAGTGGGAAATAGTGCTTCTATACTAATTGCCAGGCGCTGAGACGAATGCCGCCAAGATCGAGCGTCTATGACTTACGGTTCAAGAATTAGCCTCAGAAACAGTGGTTCTGAACATGCTGCCAATAGCTCGCCTGGGAAACATCCAGAGAAGTCCAAGATTGTGTTTTTTAGACTGGCTGCCACGAGCTGAAACGAATGCAGCCAAGAGCGAGCGTCTGTGACTTACGGTTCAAAAGTTATTCACAGAAACATGGTTCTGAACTTTGCTGCCAGCCGCGAAAGCGAAAATAACCAACATGGTTCTGAACTTTGCTGCCAGCCGCGAAAGCGAAAATAACCAAGATCGAGCGTCTAGGATTTACTTGTCAATAGCTCGCCTGGGAAACATCCAGAGAAGTCAAAGACAGTGCTTCTATACTAATTGCCAGGCGCTGAGACGAATGCCGCCAAGATCTAGCGTCTATGACTTACGGTTCAAGAATTAGCCTCAGAAACAGTGGGAAACAGTGCTTCTATACTAATTGCCAGGCGCTGAGACGAATGCCGCCAAGATCGAGCGTCTATGACACGGTTCAAGAATTAGCCTCAGAAACAGTGGTTCTGAACATGCTGCCAATAGCTCGCCTGGGAAACATCCAGAGAAGTCCAAGATAGTGTTTTTTTAGACTGGCTGCCACGAGCTGAAACGAATGCAGCCAAGAGCGAGCGTCTGTGACTTACGGTTCAAAAGTTATTCACAGAAACATGGTTCTGAACTTTGCTGCCAGCCGCGAAAGCGAAAATAACCAAGATCGAGCGTCTAGGATTTACTTGTCAATAGCTCGCCTGGGAAACATCCAGAGAAGTCAAAGACAGTGCTTCTATACTAATTGCCAGGCGCTGAGACGAATGCCGCCAAGATCTAGCGTCTATGACTTACGGTTCAAGAATTAGCCTCAGAAACAGTGGGAAACAGTGCTTCTATACTAATTGCCAGGCGCTGAGACGAATGCCGCCAAGATCGAGCGTCTATGACTTACGTTTCAAGAATTAGCCTCAGAAACAGTGGTTCTGAACATGCTGCCAATAGCTCGCCTGGGAAACATCCAGAGAAGTCCAAGATTGTGTTTTTTAGACTGGCTGCCACGAGCTGAAACGAATGCAGCCAATAGCGAGCGTCTGTGACTTACGGTTCAAAAGTTATTCACAGAAACATGGTTCTGAACTTTGCTGCCAGCCGCGAAAGCGAAAATAACCAAGATCGAGCGTCTAGGATTTACTTGTCAATAGCTCGCCTGGGAAACATCCAGAGAAGTCAAAGACAGTGCTTCTATACTAATTGCCAGGCGCTGAGACGAATGCCGCCACGATCTAGCGTCTATGACTTACGGTTCAAGAATTAGCCTCAGAAACAGTGGGAAACAGTGCTTCTATACTAATTGCCAGGCGCTGAGACGAATGCCGCCAAGATCGAGCGTCTATGACTTACGGTTCAAGAATTAGCCTCAGAAACAGTGGGAAACAGTGCTTCTATACTAATTGCCAGGCGCTGAGACGAATGCCGCCAAGATCGAGCGTCTATGACTTACGTTTCAAGAATTAGCCTCAGAAACAGTGGTTCTGAACATGCTGCCAATAGCTCGCCTGGGAAACATCCAGAGAAGTCCAAGATTGTGTTTTTTAGACTGGCTGCCACGAGCTGAAACGAATGCAGCCAAGAGCGAGCGTCTGTGACTTACGGTTCAAAAGTTATTCACAGAAACATGGTTCTGAACTTTGCTGCCAGCCGCGAAAGCGAAAATAACCAAGATCGAGCGTCTAGGATTTACTTGTCAATAGCTCGCCTGGGAAACATCCAGAGAAGTCAAAGACAGTGATTCTATACTAATTGCCAGGCGCTGAGACGAATGCCGCCAAGATCTAGCGTCTATGACTTACGGTTCAAGAATTAGCCTCAGAAACAGTGGGAAACAGTGCTTCTATACTAATTGCCAGGCGCTGAGACGAATGCCGCCAAGATCGAGCGTCTATGACTTACGTTTCAAGAATTAGCCTCAGAAACAGTGGTTCTGAACATGCTGCCAATAGCTCGCCTGGGAAACATCCAGAGAAGTTCAAGATTGTGTTTTTTAGACTGGCTGCCACGAGCTGAAACGAATGCAGCCAAGAGCGAGCGTCTGTGACTTACGGTTCAAAAGTTATTCACAGAAACATGGTTCTGAACTTTGCTGCCAGCCGCGAAAGCGAAAATAACCAAGATCGAGCGTCTAGGATTTACTTGTCAATAGCTCGCCTGGGAAACATCCAGAGAAGTCAAAGACAGTGCTTCTATACTAATTGCCAGGCGCTGAGACGAATGCCGCCACGATCTAGCGTCTATGACTTACGGTTCAAGAATTAGCCTCAGAAACAGTGGGAAACAGTGCTTCTATACTAATTGCCAGGCGCTGAGACGAATGCCGCCAAGATCGAGCGTCTATGACTTACGTTTCAAGAATTAGCCTCAGAAACAGTGGTTCTGAACATGCTGCCAATAGCTCGCCTGGGAAACATCCAGAGAAGTCCAAGATTGTGTTTTTTAGACTGGCTGCCACGAGCTGAAACGAATGCAGCCAAGAGCGAGCGTCTGTGACTTACGGTTCAAAAGTTATTCACAGAAACATGGTTCTGAACTTTGCTGCCAGCCGCGAAAGCGAAAATAACCAAGATCGAGCGTCTAGGATTTACTTGTCAATAGCTCGCCTGGGAAACATCCAGAGAAGTCAAAGACAGTGCTTCTATACTAATTGCCAGGCGCTGAGACGAATGCCGCCAAGATCTAGCGTCTATGACTTACGGTTCAAGAATTAGCCTCAGAAACAGTGGGAAATAGTGCTTCTATACTAATTGCCAGGCGCTGAGACGAATGCCGCCAAGATCGAGCGTCTATGACTTACGGTTCAAGAATTAGCCTCAGAAACAGTGGGAAACAGTGCTTCTATACTAATTGCCAGGCGCTGAGACGAATGCCGCCAAGATCGAGCGTCTATGACTTACGGTTCAAGAATTAGCCTCAGAAACAGTGGTTCTGAACATGCTGCCAATAGCTCGCCTGGGAAACATCCAGAGAAGTCCAAGATTGTGTTTTTTAGACTGGCTGCCACGAGCTGAAACGAATGCAGCCAAGAGCGAGCGTCTGTGACTTACGGTTCAAAAGTTATTCACAGAAACATGGTTCTGAACTTTGCTGCCAGCCGCGAAATCGAAAATAACCAAGATCGAGCGTCTAGGATTTACTTGTCAATAGCTCGCCTGGGAAACATCCAGAGAAGTCAAAGACAGTGCTTCTATGCTAATTGCCAGGCGCTGAGACGAATGCCGCCAAGATCTAGCGTCTATGACTTACGGTTCAAGAATTAGCCTCAGAAACAGTGGGAAACAGTGCTTCTATACTAATTGCCAGGCGCTGAGACGAATGCCGCCAAGATCGAGCGTCTATGACTTACGTTTCAAGAATTAGCCTCAGAAACAGTGGTTCTGAACATGCTGCCAATAGCTCGCCTGGGAAACATCCAGAGAAGTCCAAGATTGTGTTTTTTAGACTGGCTGCCACGAGCTGAAACGAATGCAGCCAAGAGCGAGCGTCTGTGACTTACGGTTCAAAAGTTATTCACAGAAACATGGTTCTGAACTTTGCTGCCAGCCGCGAAAGCGAAAATAACCAAGATCGAGCGTCTAGGATTTACTTGTCAATAGCTCGCCTGGGAAACATCCAGAGAAGTCAAAGACAGTGCTTCTATACTAATTGCCAGGCGCTGAGACGAATGCCGCCAAGATCTAGCGTCTATGACTTACGGTTCAAGAATTAGCCTCAGAAACAGTGGGAAATAGTGCTTCTATACTAATTGCCAGGCGCTGAGACGAATGCCGCCAAGATCGAGCGTCTATGACTTACGGTTCAAGAATTAGCCTCAGAAACAGTGGGAAACAGTGCTTCTATACTAATTGCCAGGCGCTGAGACGAATGCCGCCAAGATCGAGCGTCTATAACTTACGGTTCAAGAATTAGCCTCAGAAACAGTGGTTCTGAACATGCTGCCAATAGCTCGCCTGGGAAACATCCAGAGAAGTCCAAGATTGTGTTTTTTAGACTGGCTGCCACGAGCTGAAACGAATGCAGCCAAGAGCGAGCGTCTGTGACTTACGGTTCAAGAGTTATTCACAGAAACATGGTTCTGAACTTTGCTGCCAGCCGCGAAAGCGAAAATAACCAAGATCGAGCGTCTAGGATTTACTTGTCAGTAGCTCGCCTGGGAAACATCCAGAGAAGTCAAAGACAGTGCTTCTATACTAATTGCCAGGCGCTGAGACGAATGCCGCCAAGATCTAGCGTCTATGACTTACGGTTCAAGAATTAGCCTCAGAAACAGTGGTTCTGAACATGCTGCCAATAGCTCGCCTGGGAAACATCCAGAGAAGTCCAAGATTGTGTTTTTTAGACTGGCTGCCACGAGCTGAAACGAATGCAGCCAAGAGCGAGCGTCTGTGACTTACGGTTCAAAAGTTATTCACAGAAACATGGTTCTGAACTTTGCTGCCAGCCGCGAAAGCGAAAATAACCAAGATCGAGCGTCTAGGATTTACTTGTCAATAGCTCGCCTGGGAAACAACCAGAGAAGTCAAAGACAGTGCTTCTATACTAATTGCCAGGCGCTGAGACGAATGCCGCCAAGATCTAGCGTCTATGACTTACGGTTCAAGAATTAGCCTCAGAAACAGTGGGAAATAGTGCCTCTATACTAATTGCCAGGCGCTGAGACGAATGCCGCCAAGATCGAGCGTCTATGACTTACGGTTCAAGAATTAGCCTCAGAAACAGTGGTTCTGAACATGCTGCCAATAGCTCGCCTGGGAAACATCCAGAGAAGTCCAAGATAGTGTTTTTTAGACTGGCTGCCACGAGCTGAAACGAATGCAGCCAAGAGCGAGCGTCTGTGACTTACGGTTCAAAAGTTATTCACAGAAACATGGTTCTGAACTTTGCTGCCAGCCGCGAAAGCGAAAATAACCAAGATCGAGCGTCTAGGATTTACTTGTCAATAGCTCGCCTGGGAAACATCCAGAGAAGTCAAAGACAGTGCTTCTATACTAATTGCCAGGCGCTGAGACGAATGCCGCCAAGATCTAGCGTCTATGACTTACGGTTCAAGAATTAGCCTCAGAAACAGTGGGAAACAGTGCTTCTATACTAATTGCCAGGCGCTGAGACGAATGCCGCCAAGATCGAGCGTCTATGACTTACGGTTCAAGAATTAGCCTCTGAACATGCTGCCAATAGCTCGCCTGGGAAACATCCAGAGAGGTCCAAGATTGTGTTTTTTAGACTGGCTGCCACGAGCTGAAACGAATGCAGCCAAGAGCGAGCATCTGTGACTTACGGTTCAAGAGTTATTCACAGAAACATGGTTCTGAACTTTGCTGCCAGCCGCGAAAGCGAAAATTACCAAGATCGAGCGTCTAGGATTTACTTGTCAATAGCTCGCCTGGGAAACATCCAGAGAAGTCAAAGACCGTGCTTCTATACTAATTGCCAGGCGCTGAGACGAATGCCGCCTAGATCTAGCGTCTATGACTTACGGTTCAAGAATTAGCCTCAGAAACAGTGGGAAACAGTGCTTCTATACTAATTGCCAGGCGCTGAGACGAATGCCGCCAAGATCGAGCGTCTATGACTTACGGTTCAAGAATTAGCCTCAGAAACAGTGGTTCTGAACATGCTGCCAATAGCTCGCCTGGGAAACATCCAGAGAAGTCCAAGATAGTGTTTTTTAGACTGGCTGCCACGAGCTGAAACGAATGCAGCCAAGAGCGAGCGTCTGTGACTTACGGTTCAAAAGTTATTCACAGAAACATGGTTCTGAACTTTGCTGCCAGCCGCGAAAGCGAAAATAACCAAGATCGAGCGTCTAGGATTTACTTTTCAATAGCTCGCCTGGGAAACATCCAGAGAAGTCAAAGACAGTGCTTCTATACTAATTGCCAGGCGCTGAGACGAATGCCGCCAAGATCTAGCGTCTATGACTTACGGTTCAAGAATTAGCCTCAGAAACAGTGGGAAATAGTGCTTCTATACTAATTGCCAGGCGCTGAGACGAATGCCGCCAAGATCGAGCGTCTATGACTTACGGTTCAAGAATTAGCCTCAGAAACAGTGGTTCTGAACATGCTGCCAATAGCTCGCCTGGGAAACATCCAGAGAAGTCCAAGATTGTGTTTTTTAGACTGGCTGCCACGAGCTGAAACGAATGCAGCCAAGAGCGAGCGTCTGTGACTTACGGTTCAAAAGTTATTCACAGAAACATGGTTCTGAACTTTGCTGCCAGCCGCGAAAGCGAAAATAACCAAGATCGAGCGTCTAGGATTTACTTGTCAATAGCTCGCCTGGGAAACATCCAGAGAAGTCAAAGACAGTGCTTCTATACTAATTGCCAGGCGCTGAGACGAATGCCGCCAAGATCTAGCGTCTATGACTTACGGTTCAAGAATTAGCCTCAGAAACAGTGGGAAACAGTGCTTCTATACTAATTGCCAGGCGCTGAGACGAATGCCGCCAAGATCGAGCGTCTATGACACGGTTCAAGAATTAGCCTCAGAAACAGTGGTTCTGAACATGCTGCCAATAGCTCGCCTGGGAAACATGCAGAGAAGTCCAAGATAGTGTTTTTTAGACTGGCTGCCACGAGCTGAAACGAATGCAGCCAAGAGCGAGCGTCTGTGACTTACGGTTCAAAAGTTATTCACAGAAACATGGTTCTGAACTTTGCTGCCAGCCGCGAAAGCGAAAATAACCAAGATCGAGCGTCTAGGATTTACTTGTCAATAGCTCGCCTGGGAAACATCCAGAGAAGTCAAAGACAGTGCTTCTATACTAATTGCCAGGCGCTGAGACGAATGCCGCCAAGATCTAGCGTCTATGACTTACGGTTCAAGAATTAGCCTCAGAAACAGTGGGAAACAGTGCTTCTATACTAATTGCCAGGCGCTGAGACGAATGCCGCCAAGATCGAGCGTCTATGACTTACGTTTCAAGAATTAGCCTCAGAAACAGTGGTTCTGAACATGCTGCCAATAGCTCGCCTGGGAAACATCCAGAGAAGTCCAAGATTGTGTTTTTTAGACTGGCTGCCACGAGCTGAAACGAATGCAGCCAAGAGCGAGCGTCTGTGACTTACGGTTCAAAAGTTATTCACAGAAACATGGTTCTGAACTTTGCTGCCAGCCGCGAAAGCGAAAATAACCAAGATCGAGCGTCTAGGATTTACTTGTCAATAGCTCGCCTGGGAAACATCCAGAGAAGTCAAAGACAGTGCTTCTATACTAATTGCCAGGCGCTGAGACGAATGCCGCCACGATCTAGCGTCTATGACTTACGGTTCAAGAATTAGCCTCAGAAACAGTGGGAAACAGTACTTCTATACTAATTGCCAGGCGCTGAGACGAATGCCGCCAAGATCGAGCGTCTATGACTTACGGTTCAAGAATTAGCCTCAGAAACAGTGGGAAACAGTGCTTCTATACTAATTGCCAGGCGCTGAGACGAATGCCGCCAAGATCGAGCGTCTATGACTTACGTTTCAAGAATTAGCCTCAGAAACAGTGGGAAATAGTGCTTCTATACTAATTGCCAGGCGCTGAGACGAATGCCGCCAAGATCGAGCGTCTATGACTTACGGTTCAAGAATTAGCCTCAGAAACAGTGGGAAACAGTGCTTCTATACTAATTGCCAGGCGCTGAGACGAATGCCGCCAAGATCTAGCGTCTATGACTTACGGTTCAAGAATTAGCCTCAGAAACAGTGGGAAATAGTGCTTCTATACTAATTGCCAGGCGCTGAGACGAATGCCGCCAAGATCGAGCGTCTATGACTTACGGTTCAAGAATTAGCCTCAGAAACAGTGGTTCTGAACATGCTGCCAATAGCTCGCCTGGGAAACATCCAGAGAAGTCCAAGATTGTGTTTTTTAGACTGGCTGCCACGAGCTGAAACGAATGCAGCCAAGAGCGAGCGTCTGTGACTTACGGTTCAAAAGTTATTCACAGAAACATGGTTCTGAACTTTGCTGCCAGCCGCGAAAGCGAAAATAACCAAGATCGAGCGTCTAGGATTTACTTGTCAATAGCTCGCCTGGGAAACATCCAGAGAAGTCAAAGACAGTGCTTCTATACTAATTGCCAGGCGCTGAGACGAATGCCGCCAAGATCTAGCGTCTATGACTTACGGTTCAAGAATTAGCCTCAGAAACAGTGGGAAACAGTGCTTCTATACTAATTGCCAGGCGCTGAGACGAATGCCGCCAAGATCGAGCGTCTATGACACGGTTCAAGAATTAGCCTCAGAAACTGGTTCTGAACATGCTGCCAATAGCTCGCCTGGGAAACATCCAGAGAAGTCCAAGATAGTGTTTTTTAGACTGGCTGCCACGAGCTGAAACGAATGCAGCCAAGAGCGAGCGTCTGTGACTTACGGTTCAAAAGTTATTCACAGAAACATGGTTCTGAACTTTGCTGCCAGCCGCGAAAGCGAAAATAACCAAGATCGAGCGTCTAGGATTTACTTGTCAATAGCTCGCCTGGGAAACATCCAGAGAAGTCAAAGACAGTGCTTCTATACTAATTGCCAGGCGCTGAGACGAATGCCGCCAAGATCTAGCGTCTATGACTTACGGTTCAAGAATTAGCCTCAGAAACAGTGGGAAACAGTGCTTCTATACTAATTGCCAGGCGCTGAGACGAATGCCGCCAAGATCGAGCGTCTATGACTTACGTTTCAAGTATTAGCCTCAGAAACAGTGGTTCTGAACATGCTGCCAATAGCTCGCCTGGGAAACATCCAGAGAAGTCCAAGATTGTGTTTTTTAGACTGGCTGCCACGAGCTGAAACGAATGCAGCCAAGAGCGAGCGTCTGTGACTTACGGTTCAAAAGTTATTCACAGAAACATGGTTCTGAACTTTGCTGCCAGCCGCGAAAGCGAAAATAACCAAGATCGAGCGTCTAGGATTTACTTGTCAATAGCTCGCCTGGGAAACATCCAGAGAAGTCAAAGACAGTGCTTCTATACTAATTGCCAGGCGCTGAGACGAATGCCGCCACGATCTAGCGTCTATGACTTACGGTTCAAGAATTAGCCTCAGAAACAGTGGGAAACAGTACTTCTATACTAATTGCCAGGCGCTGAGACGAATGCCGCCAAGATCGAGCGTCTATGACTTACGGTTCAAGAATTAGCCTCAGAAACAGTGGGAAACAGTGCTTCTATACTAATTGCCAGGCGCTGAGACGAATGCCGCCAAGATCGAGCGTCTATGACTTACGTTTCAAGAATTAGCCTCAGAAACAGTGGTTCTGAACATGCTGCCAATAGCTCGCCTGGGAAACATCCAGAGAAGTCCAAGATTGTGTTTTTTAGACTGGCTGCCACGAGCTGAAACGAATGCAGCCAAGAGCGAGCGTCTGTGACTTACGGTTCAAAAGTTATTCACAGAAACATGGTTCTGAACTTTGCTGCCAGCCGCGAAAGCGAAAATAACCAAGATCGAGCGTCTAGGATTTACTTGTCAATAGCTCGCCTGGGAAACATCCAGAGAAGTCAAAGACAGTGCTTCTATACTAATTGCCAGGCGCTGAGACGAATGCCGCCAAGATCTAGCGTCTATGACTTACGGTTCAAGAATTAGCCTCAGAAACAGTGGGAAACAGTGCTTCTATACTAATTGCCAGGCGCTGAGACGAATGCCGCCAAGATCGAGCGTCTATGACTTACGGTTCAAGAATTAGCCTCAGAAACAGTGGTTCTGAACATGCTGCCAATAGCTCGCCTGGGAAACATCCAGAGAAGCAAGATAGTGTTTTTTAGACTGGCTGCCACGAGCTGAAACGAATGCAGCCAAGAGCGAGCGTCTGTGACTTACGGTTCAAAAGTTATTCACAGAAACATGGTTCTGAACTTTGCTGCCAGCCGCGAAAGCGAAAATAACCAAGATCGAGCGTCTAGGATTTACTTGTCAATAGCTCGCCTGGGAAACATCCAGAGAAGTCAAAGACCGTGCTTCTATACTAATTGCCAGGCGCTGAGACGAATGCCGCCAAGATCGAGCGTCTAAGACTTACGGTTCAAGAATTAGCCTCAGAAACAGTGTTCTGAACATGCTGCCAATAGCTCGCCTGGGAAACATCCAGAGAAGTCCAAGATAGTGTTTTTTAGACTGGCTGCCACGAGCTGAAACGAATGCAGCCAAGAGCGAGCGTCTGTGACTTACGGTTCAAGAGTTATTCACAGAAACATGGTTCTGAACTTTGCTGCCAGCCGCGAAAGCGAAAATAACCAAGATCGAGCGTCTAGGATTTACTTTTCAATAGCTCGCCTGGGAAACATCCAGAGAAGTCAAAGACAGTGCTTCTATACTAATTGCCAGGCGCTGAGACGAATGCCGCCAAGATCTAGCGTCTATGACTTACGGTTCAAGAATTAGCCTCAGAAACAGTGGGAAATAGTGCTTCTATACTAATTGCCAGGCGCTGAGACGAATGCCGCCAAGATCGAGCGTCTATGACTTACGGTTCAAGAATTAGCCTCAGAAACAGTGGTTCTGAACATGCTGCCAATAGCTCGCCTGGGAAACATCCAGAGAAGTCCAAGATTGTGTTTTTTAGACTGGCTGCCACGAGCTGAAACGAATGCAGCCAAGAGCGAGCGTCTGTGACTTACGGTTCAAAAGTTATTCACAGAAACATGGTTCTGAACTTTGCTGCCAGCCGCGAAAGCGAAAATAACCAAGATCGAGCGTCTAGGATTTACTTGTCAATAGCTCGCCTGGGAAACATCCAGAGAAGTCAAAGACAGTGCTTCTATACTAATTGCCAGGCGCTGAGACGAATGCCGCCAAGATCTAGCGTCTATGACTTACGGTTCAAGAATTAGCCTCAGAAACAGTGGGAAACAGTGCTTCTATACTAATTGCCAGGCGCTGAGACGAATGCCGCCAAGATCGAGCGTCTATGACTTACGTTTCAAGAATTAGCCTCAGAAACAGTGGTTCTGAACATGCTGCCAATAGCTCGCCTGGGAAACATCCAGAGAAGTCCAAGATAGTGTTTTTTAGACTGGCTGCCACGAGCTGAAACGAATGCAGCCAAGAGCGAGCGTCTGTGACTTACGGTTCAAAAGTTATTCACAGAAACATGGTTCTGAACTTTGCTGCCAGCCGCGAAAGCGAAAATAACCAAGATCGAGCGTCTAGGATTTACTTGTCAATAGCTCGCCTGGGAAACATCCAGAGAAGTCAAAGACAGTGCTTCTATACTAATTGCCAGGCGCTGAGACGAATGCCGCCAAGATCTAGCGTCTATGACTTACGGTTCAAGAATTAGCCTCAGAAACAGTGGGAAACAGTGCTTCTATACTAATTGCCAGGCGCTGAGACGAATGCCGCCAAGATCGAGCGTCTATGACTTACGGTTCAAGAATTAGCCTCTGAACATGCTGCCAATAGCTCGCCTGGGAAACATCCAGAGAGGTCCAAGATTGTGTTTTTTAGACTGGCTGCCACGAGCTGAAACGAATGCAGCCAAGAGCGAGCGTCTGTGACTTACGGTTCAAGAGTTATTCACAGAAACATGGTTCTGAACTTTGCTGCCAGCCGCGAAAGCGAAAATTACCAAGATCGAGCGTCTAGGATTTACTTGTCAATAGCTCGCCTGGGAAACATCCAGAGAAGTCAAAGACCGTGCTTCTATACTAATTGCCAGGCGCTGAGACGAATGCCGCCAAGATCTAGCGTCTATGACTTACGGTTCAAGAATTAGCCTCAGAAACAGTGGGAAACAGTGCTTCTATACTAATTGCCAGGCGCTGAGACGAATGCCGCCAAGATCGAGCGTCTATGACTTACGGTTCAAGAATTAGCCTCAGAAACAGTGGTTCTGAACATGCTGCCAATAGCTCGCCTGGGAAACATCCAGAGAAGTCCAAGATAGTGTTTTTTAGACTGGCTGCCACGAGCTGAAACGAATGCAGCCAAGAGCGAGCGTCTGTGACTTACGGTTCAAAAGTTATTCACAGAAACATGGTTCTGAACTTTGCTGCCAGCCGCGAAAGCGAAAATAACCAAGATCGAGCGTCTAGGATTTACTTTTCAATAGCTCGCCTGGGAAACATCCAGAGAAGTCAAAGACAGTGCTTCTATACTAATTGCCAGGCGCTGAGACGAATGCCGCCAAGATCTAGCGTCTATGACTTACGGTTCAAGAATTAGCCTCAGAAACAGTGGGAAATAGTGCTTCTATACTAATTGCCAGGCGCTGAGACGAATGCCGCCAAGATCGAGCGTCTATGACTTACGGTTCAAGAATTAGCCTCAGAAACAGTGGTTCTGAACATGCTGCCAATAGCTCGCCTGGGAAACATCCAGAGAAGTCCAAGATTGTGTTTTTTAGACTGGCTGCCACGAGCTGAAACGAATGCAGCCAAGAGCGAGCGTCTGTGACTTACGGTTCAAAAGTTATTCACAGAAACATGGTTCTGAACTTTGCTGCCAGCCGCGAAAGCGAAAATAACCAAGATCGAGCGTCTAGGATTTACTTGTCAATAGCTCGCCTGGGAAACATCCAGAGAAGTCAAAGACAGTGCTTCTATACTAATTGCCAGGCGCTGAGACGAATGCCGCCAAGATCTAGCGTCTATGACTTACGGTTCAAGAATTAGCCTCAGAAACAGTGGGAAACAGTGCTTCTATACTAATTGCCAGGCGCTGAGACGAATGCCGCCAAGATCGAGCGTCTATGACTTACGTTTCAAGAATTAGCCTCAGAAACAGTGGTTCTGAACATGCTGCCAATAGCTCGCCTGGGAAACATCCAGAGAAGTCCAAGATAGTGTTTTTTAGACTGGCTGCCACGAGCTGAAACGAATGCAGCCAAGAGCGAGCGTCTGTGACTTACGGTTCAAAAGTTATTCACAGAAACATGGTTCTGAACTTTGCTGCCAGCCGCGAAAGCGAAAATAACCAAGATCGAGCGTCTAGGATTTACTTGTCAATAGCTCGCCTGGGAAACATCCAGAGAAGTCAAAGACAGTGCTTCTATACTAATTGCCAGGCGCTGAGACGAATGCCGCCAAGATCTAGCGTCTATGACTTACGGTTCAAGAATTAGCCTCAGAAACAGTGGGAAACAGTGCTTCTATACTAATTGCCAGGCGCTGAGACGAATGCCGCCAAGATCGAGCGTCTATGACTTACGGTTCAAGAATTAGCCTCTGAACATGCTGCCAATAGCTCGCCTGGGAAACATCCAGAGAGGTCCAAGATTGTGTTTTTTAGACTGGCTGCCACGAGCTGAAACGAATGCAGCCAAGAGCGAGCGTCTGTGACTTACGGTTCAAGAGTTATTCACAGAAACATGGTTCTGAACTTTGCTGCCAGCCGCGAAAGCGAAAATTACCAAGATCGAGCGTCTAGGATTTACTTGTCAATAGCTCGCCTGGGAAACATCCAGAGAAGTCAAAGACCGTGCTTCTATACTAATTGCCAGGCGCTGAGACGAATGCCGCCAAGATCTAGCGTCTATGACTTACGGTTCAAGAATTAGCCTCAGAAACAGTGGGAAACAGTGCTTCTATACTAATTGCCAGGCGCTGAGACGAATGCCGCCAAGATCGAGCGTCTATGACTTACGGTTCAAGAATTAGCCTCAGAAACAGTGGTTCTGAACATGCTGCCAATAGCTCGCCTGGGAAACATCCAGAGAAGTCCAAGATAGTGTTTTTTAGACTGGCTGCCACGAGCTGAAACGAATGCAGCCAAGAGCGAGCGTCTGTGACTTACGGTTCAAAAGTTATTCACAGAAACATGGTTCTGAACTTTGCTGCCAGCCGCGAAAGCGAAAATAACCAAGATCGAGCGTCTAGGATTTACTTTTCAATAGCTCGCCTGGGAAACATCCAGAGAAGTCAAAGACAGTGCTTCTATACTAATTGCCAGGCGCTGAGACGAATGCCGCCAAGATCTAGCGTCTATGACTTACGGTTCAAGAATTAGCCTCAGAAACAGTGGGAAACAGTGCTTCTATACTAATTGCCAGGCGCTGAGACGAATGCCGCCAAGATCGAGCGTCTATGACTTACGGTTCAAGAATTAGCCTCAGAAACAGTGGTTCTGAACATGCTGCCAATAGCTCGCCTGGGAAACATCCAGAGAAGTCCAAGATAGTGTTTTTTAGACTGGCTGCCACGAGCTGAAACGAATGCAGCCAAGAGCGAGCGTCTGTGACTTACGGTTCAAAAGTTATTCACAGAAACATGGTTCTGAACTTTGCTGCCAGCCGCGAAAGCGAAAATAACCAAGATCGAGCGTCTAGGATTTACTTGTCAATAGCTCGCCTGGGAAACATCCAGAGAAGTCAAAGACCGTGCTTCTATACTAATTGCCAGGCGCTGAGACGAATGCCGCCAAGATCGAGCGTCTAAGACTTACGGTTCAAGAATTAGCCTCAGAAACAGTGGTTCTGAACATGCTGCCAATAGCTCGCCTGGGAAACATCCAGAGAAGTCCAAGATAGTGTTTTTTAGACTGGCTGCCACGAGCTGAAACGAATGCAGCCAAGAGCGAGCGTCTGTGACTTACGGTTCAAGAGTTATTCACAGAAACATGGTTCTGAACTTTGCTGCCAGCCGCGAAAGCGAAAATAACCAAGATCGAGCGTCTAGGATTTACTTTTCAATAGCTCGCCTGGGAAACATCCAGAGAAGTCAAAGACAGTGCTTCTATACTAATTGCCAGGCGCTGAGACGAATGCCGCCAAGATCTAGCGTCTATGACTTACGGTTCAAGAATTAGCCTCAGAAACAGTGGGAAATAGTGCTTCTATACTAATTGCCAGGCGCTGAGACGAATGCCGCCAAGATCGAGCGTCTATGACTTACGGTTCAAGAATTAGCCTCAGAAACAGTGGTTCTGAACATGCTGCCAATAGCTCGCCTGGGAAACATCCAGAGAAGTCCAAGATTGTGTTTTTTAGACTGGCTGCCACGAGCTGAAACGAATGCAGCCAAGAGCGAGCGTCTGTGACTTACGGTTCAAAAGTTATTCACAGAAACATGGTTCTGAACTTTGCTGCCAGCCGCGAAAGCGAAAATAACCAAGATCGAGCGTCTAGGATTTACTTGTCAATAGCTCGCCTGGGAAACATCCAGAGAAGTCAAAGACAGTGCTTCTATACTAATTGCCAGGCGCTGAGACGAATGCCGCCAAGATCTAGCGTCTATGACTTACGGTTCAAGAATTAGCCTCAGAAACAGTGGGAAACAGTGCTTCTATACTAATTGCCAGGCGCTGAGACGAATGCCGCCAAGATCGAGCGTCTATGACACGGTTCAAGAATTAGCCTCAGAAACAGTGGTTCTGAACATGCTGCCAATAGCTCGCCTGGGAAACATCCAGAGAAGTCCAAGATAGTGTTTTTTAGACTGGCTGCCACGAGCTGAAACGAATGCAGCCAAGAGCGAGCGTCTGTGACTTACGGTTCAAAAGTTATTCACAGAAACATGGTTCTGAACTTTGCTGCCAGCCGCGAAAGCGAAAATAACCAAGATCGAGCGTCTAGGATTTACTTGTCAATAGCTCGCCTGGGAAACATCCAGAGAAGTCAAAGACAGTGCTTCTATACTAATTGCCAGGCGCTGAGACGAATGCCGCCAAGATCTAGCGTCTATGACTTACGGTTCAAGAATTAGCCTCAGAAACAGTGGGAAACAGTGCTTCTATACTAATTGCCAGGCGCTGAGACGAATGCCGCCAAGATCGAGCGTCTATGACTTACGTTTCAAGAATTAGCCTCAGAAACAGTGGTTCTGAACATGCTGCCAATAGCTCGCCTGGGAAACATCCAGAGAAGTCCAAGATTGTGTTTTTTAGACTGGCTGCCACGAGCTGAAACGAATGCAGCCAAGAGCGAGCGTCTGTGACTTACGGTTCAAAAGTTATTCACAGAAACATGGTTCTGAACTTTGCTGCCAGCCGCGAAAGCGAAAATAACCAAGATCGAGCGTCTAGGATTTACTTGTCAATAGCTCGCCTGGGAAACATCCAGAGAAGTCAAAGACAGTGCTTCTATACTAATTGCCAGGCGCTGAGACGAATGCCGCCAAGATCTAGCGTCTATGACTTACGGTTCAAGAATTAGCCTCAGAAACAGTGGGAAACAGTGCTTCTATACTAATTGCCAGGCGCTGAGACGAATGCCGCCAAGATCGAGCGTCTATGACTTACGGTTCAAGAATTAGCCTCAGAAACAGTGGTTCTGAACATGCTGCCAATAGCTCGCCTGGGAAACATCCAGAGAAGTCCAAGATAGTGTTTTTTAGACTGGCTGCCACGAGCTGAAACGAATGCAGCCAAGAGCGAGCATCTGTGACTTACGGTTCAAAAGTTATTCACAGAAACATGGTTCTGAACTTTGCTGCCAGCCGCGAAAGCGAAAATAACCAAGATCGAGCGTCTAGGATTTACTTTTCAATAGCTCGCCTGGGAAACATCCAGAGAAGTCAAAGACAGTGCTTCTATACTAATTGCCAGGCGCTGAGACGAATGCCGCCAAGATCTAGCGTCTATGACTTACGGTTCAAGAATTAGCCTCAGAAACAGTGGGAAATAGTGCTTCTATACTAATTGCCAGGCGCTGAGACGAATGCCGCCAAGATCGAGCGTCTATGACTTACGGTTCAAGAATTAGCCTCAGAAACAGTGGTTCTGGACATGCTGCCAATAGCTCGCCTGGGAAACATCCAGAGAAGTCCAAGATTGTGTTTTTTTAGACTGGCTGCCACGAGCTGAAACGAATGCAGCCAAGAGCGAGCGTCTGTGACTTACGGTTCAAAAGTTATTCACAGAAACATGGTTCTGAACTTTGCTGCCAGCCGCGAAAATAACCAAGATCGAGCGTCTAGGATTTACTTGTCAATAGCTCGCCTGGGAAACATCCAGAGAAGTCAAAGACCGTGCTTCTATACTAATTGCCAGGCGCTGAGACGAATGCCGCCAAGATCGAGCGTCTATGACTTACGTTTCAAGAATTAGCCTCAGAAACAGTGGTTCTGAACATGCTGCCAATAGCTCGCCTGGGAAACATCCAGAGAAGTCCAAGATTGTGTTTTTTAGACTGGCTGCCACGAGCTGAAACGAATGCAGCCAAGAGCGAGCGTCTGTGACTTACGGTTCAAAAGTTATTCACAGAAACATGGTTCTGAACTTTGCTGCCAGCCGCGAAAGCGAAAATAACCAAGATCGAGCGTCTAGGATTTACTTGTCAATAGCTCGCCTGGGAAACATCCAGAGAAGTCAAAGACAGTGCTTCTATACTAATTGCCAGGCGCTGAGACGAATGCCGCCACGATCTAGCGTCTATGACTTACGGTTCAAGAATTAGCCTCAGAAACAGTGGGAAACAGTGCTTCTATACTAATTGCCAGGCGCTGAGACGAATGCCGCCAAGATCGAGCGTCTATGACTTACGGTTCAAGAATTAGCCTCAGAAACAGTGGGAAACAGTGCTTCTATACTAATTGCCAGGCGCTGAGACGAATGCCGCCAAGATCGAGCGTCTATGACTTACGGTTCAAGAATTAGCCTCAGAAACAGTGGTTCTGAACATGCTGCCAATAGCTCGCCTGGGAAACATCCAGAGAAGTCCAAGATTGTGTTTTTTAGACTGGCTGCCACGAGCTGAAACGAATGCAGCCAAGAGCTAGCGTCTGTGACTTACGGTTCAAAAGTTATTCACAGAAACATGGTTCTGAACTTTGCTGCCAGCCGCGAAAGCGAAAATAACCAAGATCGAGCGTCTAGGATTTACTTTTCAATAGCTCGCCTGGGAAACATCCAGAGAAGTCAAAGACAGTGCTTCTATACTAATTGCCAGGCGCTGAGACGAATGCCGCCAAGATCTAGCGTCTATGACTTACGGTTCAAGAATTAGCCTCAGAAACAGTGGGAAATAGTGCTTCTATACTAATTGCCAGGCGCTGAGACGAATGCCGCCAAGATCGAGCGTCTATGACTTACGGTTCAAGAATTAGCCTCAGAAACAGTGGTTCTGAACATGCTGCCAATAGCTCGCCTGGGAAACATCCAGAGAAGTCCAAGATTGTGTTTTTTAGACTGGCTGCCACGAGCTGAAACGAATGCAGCCAAGAGCGAGCGTCTGTGACTTACGGTTCAAAAGTTATTCACAGAAACATGGTTCTGAACTTTGCTGCCAGCCGCGAAAGCGAAAATAACCAAGATCGAGCGTCTAGGATTTACTTGTCAATAGCTCGCCTGGGAAACATCCAGAGAAGTCAAAGACAGTGCTTCTATACTAATTGCCAGGCGCTGAGACGAATGCCGCCAAGATCTAGCGTCTATGACCTACGGTTCAAGAATTAGCCTCAGAAACAGTGGGAAACAGTGCTTCTATACTAATTGCCAGGCGCTGAGACGAATGCCGCCAAGATCGAGCGTCTATGACTTACGGTTCAAGAATTAGCCTCAGAAACAGTGGTTCTGAACATGCTGCCAATAGCTCGCCTGGGAAACATCCAGAGAAGTCCAAGATAGTGTTTTTTAGACTGGCTGCCACGAGCTGAAACGAATGCAGCCAAGAGCGAGCGTCTGTGACTTACGGTTCAAAAGTTATTCACAGAAACATGGTTCTGAACTTTGCTGCCAGCCGCGAAAGCGAAAATAACCAAGATCGAGCGTCTAGGATTTACTTTTCAATAGCTCGCCTGGGAAACATCCAGAGAAGTCAAAGACAGTGCTTCTATACTAATTGCCAGGCGCTGAGACGAATGCCGCCAAGATCTAGCGTCTATGACTTACGGTTCAAGAATTAGCCTCAGAAACAGTGGGAAATAGTGCTTCTATACTAATTGCCAGGCGCTGGGACGAATGCCGCCAAGATCGAGCGTCTATGACTTACGGTTCAAGAATTAGCCTCAGAAACAGTGGTTCTGAACATGCTGCCAATAGCTCGCCTGGGAAACATCCAGAGAAGTCCAAGATTGTGTTTTTTTAGACTGGCTGCCACGAGCTGAAACGAATGCAGCCAAGAGCGAGCGTCTGTGACTTACGGTTCAAAAGTTATTCACAGAAACATGGTTCTGAACTTTGCTGCCAGCCGCGAAAGCGAAAATAACCAAGATCGAGCGTCTAGGATTTACTTGTCAATAGCTCGCCTGGGAAACATCCAGAGAAGTCAAAGACCGTGCTTCTATACTAATTGCCAGGCGCTGAGACGAATGCCGCCAAGATCGAGCGTCTAAGACTTACGGTTCAAGAATTAGCCTCAGAAACAGTGGTTCTGAACATGCTGCCAATAGCTCGCCTGGGAAACATCCAGAGAAGTCCAAGATAGTGTTTTTTTAGACTGGCTGCCACGAGCTGAAACGAATGCAGCCAAGAGCGAGCGTCTGTGACTTACGGTTCAAGAGTTATTCACAGAAACATGGTTCTGAACTTTGCTGCCAGCCGCGAAAGCGAAAATAACCAAGATCGAGCGTCTAGGATTTACTTTTCAATAGCTCGCCTGGGAAACATCCAGAGAAGTCAAAGACAGTGCTTCTATACTAATTGCCAGGCGCTGAGACGAATGCCGCCAAGATCTAGCGTCTATGACTTACGGTTCAAGAATTAGCCTCAGAAACAGTGGGAAATAGTGCTTCTATACTAATTGCCAGGCGCTGGGACGAATGCCGCCAAGATCGAGCGTCTATGACTTACGGTTCAAGAATTAGCCTCAGAAACAGTGGTTCTGAACATGCTGCCAATAGCTCGCCTGGGAAACATCCAGAGAAGTCCAAGATTGTGTTTTTTTAGACTGGCTGCCACGAGCTGAAACGAATGCAGCCAAGAGCGAGCGTCTGTGACTTACGGTTCAAAAGTTATTCACAGAAACATGGTTCTGAACTTTGCTGCCAGCCGCGAAAGCGAAAATAACCAAGATCGAGCGTCTAGGATTTACTTGTCAATAGCTCGCCTGGGAAACATCCAGAGAAGTCAAAGACCGTGCTTCTATACTAATTGCCAGGCGCTGAGACGAATGCCGCCAAGATCGAGCGTCTAAGACTTACGGTTCAAGAATTAGCCTCAGAAACAGTGGTTCTGAACATGCTGCCAATAGCTCGCCTGGGAAACATCCAGAGAAGTCCAAGATAGTGTTTTTTTAGACTGGCTGCCACGAGCTGAAACGAATGCAGCCAAGAGCGAGCGTCTGTGACTTACGGTTCAAGAGTTATTCACAGAAACATGGTTCTGAACTTTGCTGCCAGCCGCGAAAGCGAAAATAACCAAGATCGAGCGTCTAGGATTTACTTTTCAATAGCTCGCCTGGGAAACATCCAGAGAAGTCAAAGACAGTGCTTCTATACTAATTGCCAGGCGCTGAGACGAATGCCGCCAAGATCTAGCGTCTATGACTTACGGTTCAAGAATTAGCCTCAGAAACAGTGGGAAATAGTGCTTCTATACTAATTGCCAGGCGCTGAGACGAATGCCGCCAAGATCGAGCGTCTATGACTTACGGTTCAAGAATTAGCCTCAGAAACAGTGGTTCTGAACATGCTGCCAATAGCTCGCCTGGGAAACATCCAGAGAAGTCCAAGATTGTGTTTTTTAGACTGGCTGCCACGAGCTGAAACGAATGCAGCCAAGAGCGAGCGTCTGTGACTTACGGTTCAAAAGTTATTCACAGAAACATGGTTCTGAACTTTGCTGCCAGCCGCGAAAGCGAAAATAACCAAGATCGAGCGTCTAGGATTTACTTGTCAATAGCTCGCCTGGGAAACATCCAGAGAAGTCAAAGACAGTGCTTCTATACTAATTGCCAGGCGCTGAGACGAATGCCGCCAAGATCTAGCGTCTATGACTTACGGTTCAAGAATTAGCCTCAGAAACAGTGGGAAACAGTGCTTCTATACTAATTGTCAGGCGCTGAGACGAATGCCGCCAAGATCGAGCGTCTATGACACGGTTCAAGAATTAGCCTCAGAAACAGTGGTTCTGAACATGCTGCCAATAGCTCGCCTGGGAAACATCCAGAGAAGTCCAAGATAGTGTTTTTTAGACTGGCTGCCACGAGCTGAAACGAATGCAGCCAAGAGCGAGCGTCTGTGACTTACGGTTCAAAAGTTATTCACAGAAACATGGTTCTGAACTTTGCTGCCAGCCGCGAAAGCGAAAATAACCAAGATCGAGCGTCTAGGATTTACTTGTCAATAGCTCGCCTGGGAAACATCCAGAGAAGTCAAAGACAGTGCTTCTATACTAATTGCCAGGCGCTGAGACGAATGCCGCCAAGATCTAGCGTCTATGACTTACGGTTCAAGAATTAGCCTCAGAAACAGTGGGAAACAGTGCTTCTATACTAATTGCCAGGCGCTGAGACGAATGCCGCCAAGATCGAGCGTCTATGACACGGTTCAAGAATTAGCCTCAGAAACAGTGGTTCTGAACATGCTGCCAATAGCTCGCCTGGGAAACATCCAGAGAAGTCCAAGATAGTGTTTTTTAGACTGGCTGCCACGAGCTGAAACGAATGCAGCCAAGAGCGAGCGTCTGTGACTTACGGTTCAAAAGTTATTCACAGAAACATGGTTCTGAACTTTGCTGCCAGCCGCGAAAGCGAAAATAACCAAGATCGAGCGTCTAGGATTTACTTGTCAATAGCTCGCCTGGGAAACATCCAGAGAAGTCAAAGACAGTGCTTCTATACTAATTGCCAGGCGCTGAGACGAATGCCGCCAAGATCTAGCGTCTATGACTTACGGTTCAAGAATTAGCCTCAGAAACAGTGGGAAACAGTGCTTCTATACTAATTGCCAGGCGCTGAGACGAATGCCGCCAAGATCGAGCGTCTATGACTTACGGTTCAAGAATTAGCCTCTGAACATGCTGCCAATAGCTCGCCTGGGAAACATCCAGAGAGGTCCAAGATTGTGTTTTTTAGACTGGCTGCCACGAGCTGAAACGAATGCAGCCAAGAGCGAGCGTCTGTGACTTACGGTTCAAGAGTTATTCACAGAAACATGGTTCTGAACTTTGCTGCCAGCCGCGAAAGCGAAAATTACCAAGATCGAGCGTCTAGGATTTACTTGTCAATAGCTCGCCTGGGAAACATCCAGAGAAGTCAAAGACCGTGCTTCTATACTAATTGCCAGGCGCTGAGACGAATGCCGCCAAGATCTAGCGTCTATGACTTACGGTTCAAGAATTAGCCTCAGAAACAGTGGGAAACAGTGCTTCTATACTAATTGCCAGGCGCTGAGACGAATGCCGCCAAGATCGAGCGTCTATGACTTACGGTTCAAGAATTAGCCTCAGAAACAGTGGTTCTGAACATGCTGCCAATAGCTCGCCTGGGAAACATCCAGAGAAGTCCAAGATAGTGTTTTTTAGACTGGCTGCCACGAGCTGAAACGAATGCAGCCAAGAGCGAGCGTCTGTGACTTACGGTTCAAAAGTTATTCACAGAAACATGGTTCTGAACTTTGCTGCCAGCCGCGAAAGCGAAAATAACCAAGATCGAGCGTCTAGGATTTACTTTTCAATAGCTCGCCTGGGAAACATCCAGAGAAGTCAAAGACAGTGCTTCTATACTAATTGCCAGGCGCTGAGACGAATGCCGCCAAGATCTAGCGTCTATGACTTACGGTTCAAGAATTAGCCTCAGAAACAGTGGGAAATAGTGCTTCTATACTAATTGCCAGGCGCTGAGACGAATGCCGCCAAGATCGAGCGTCTATGACTTACGGTTCAAGAATTAGCCTCAGAAACAGTGGTTCTGAACATGCTGCCAATAGCTCGCCTGGGAAACATCCAGAGAAGTCCAAGATTGTGTTTTTTAGACTGGCTGCCACGAGCTGAAACGAATGCAGCCAAGAGCTAGCGTCTGTGACTTACGGTTCAAAAGTTATTCACAGAAACATGGTTCTGAACTTTGCTGCCAGCCGCGAAAGCGAAAATAACCAAGATCGAGCGTCTAGGATTTACTTTTCAATAGCTCGCCTGGGAAACATCCAGAGAAGTCAAAGACAGTGCTTCTATACTAATTGCCAGGCGCTGAGACGAATGCCGCCAAGATCTAGCGTCTATGACTTACGGTTCAAGAATTAGCCTCAGAAACAGTGGGAAATAGTGCTTCTATACTAATTGCCAGGCGCTGAGACGAATGCCGCCAAGATCGAGCGTCTATGACTTACGGTTCAAGAATTAGCCTCAGAAACAGTGGTTCTGAACATGCTGCCAATAGCTCGCCTGGGAAACATCCAGAGAAGTCCAAGATTGTGTTTTTTAGACTGGCTGCCACGAGCTGAAACGAATGCAGCCAAGAGCGAGCGTCTGTGACTTACGGTTCAAAAGTTATTCACAGAAACATGGTTCTGAACTTTGCTGCCAGCCGCGAAAGCGAAAATAACCAAGATCGAGCGTCTAGGATTTACTTGTCAATAGCTCGCCTGGGAAACATCCAGAGAAGTCAAAGACAGTGCTTCTATACTAATTGCCAGGCGCTGAGACGAATGCCGCCAAGATCTAGCGTCTATGACCTACGGTTCAAGAATTAGCCTCAGAAACAGTGGGAAACAGTGCTTCTATACTAATTGCCAGGCGCTGAGACGAATGCCGCCAAGATCGAGCGTCTATGACTTACGGTTCAAGAATTAGCCTCAGAAACAGTGGTTCTGAACATGCTGCCAATAGCTCGCCTGGGAAACATCCAGAGAAGTCCAAGATAGTGTTTTTTAGACTGGCTGCCACGAGCTGAAACGAATGCAGCCAAGAGCGAGCGTCTGTGACTTACGGTTCAAAAGTTATTCACAGAAACATGGTTCTGAACTTTGCTGCCAGCCGCGAAAGCGAAAATAACCAAGATCGAGCGTCTAGGATTTACTTTTCAATAGCTCGCCTGGGAAACATCCAGAGAAGTCAAAGACAGTGCTTCTATACTAATTGCCAGGCGCTGAGACGAATGCCGCCAAGATCTAGCGTCTATGACTTACGGTTCAAGAATTAGCCTCAGAAACAGTGGGAAATAGTGCTTCTATACTAATTGCCAGGCGCTGGGACGAATGCCGCCAAGATCGAGCGTCTATGACTTACGGTTCAAGAATTAGCCTCAGAAACAGTGGTTCTGAACATGCTGCCAATAGCTCGCCTGGGAAACATCCAGAGAAGTCCAAGATTGTGTTTTTTTAGACTGGCTGCCACGAGCTGAAACGAATGCAGCCAAGAGCGAGCGTCTGTGACTTACGGTTCAAAAGTTATTCACAGAAACATGGTTCTGAACTTTGCTGCCAGCCGCGAAAGCGAAAATAACCAAGATCGAGCGTCTAGGATTTACTTGTCAATAGCTCGCCTGGGAAACATCCAGAGAAGTCAAAGACCGTGCTTCTATACTAATTGCCAGGCGCTGAGACGAATGCCGCCAAGATCGAGCGTCTAAGACTTACAGTTCAAGAATTAGCCTCAGAAACAGTGGTTCTGAACATACTGCCAATAGCTCGCCTGGGAAACATCCAGAGAAGTCCAAGATAGTGTTTTTTAGACTGGCTGCCACGAGCTGAAACGAATGCAGCCAAGAGCGAGCGTCTGTGACTTACGGTTCAAGAGTTATTCACAGAAACATGGTTCTGAACTTTGCTGCCAGCCGCGAAAGCGAAAATAACCAAGATCGAGCGTCTAGGATTTACTTTTCAATAGCTCGCCTGGGAAACATCCAGAGAAGTCAAAGACAGTGCTTCTATACTAATTGCCAGGCGCTGAGACGAATGCCGCCAAGATCTAGCGTCTATGACTTACGGTTCAAGAATTAGCCTCAGAAACAGTGGGAAATAGTGCTTCTATACTAATTGCCAGGCGCTGAGACGAATGCCGCCAAGATCGAGCGTCTATGACTTACGGTTCAAGAATTAGCCTCAGAAACAGTGGTTCTGAACATGCTGCCAATAGCTCGCCTGGGAAACATCCAGAGAAGTCCAAGATTGTGTTTTTTAGACTGGCTGCCACGAGCTGAAACGAATGCAGCCAAGAGCGAGCGTCTGTGACTTACGGTTCAAAAGTTATTCACAGAAACATGGTTCTGAACTTTGCTGCCAGCCGCGAAAGCGAAAATAACCAAGATCGAGCGTCTAGGATTTACTTGTCAATAGCTCGCCTGGGAAACATCCAGAGAAGTCAAAGACAGTGCTTCTATACTAATTGCCAGGCGCTGAGACGAATGCCGCCAAGATCTAGCGTCTATGACTTACGGTTCAAGAATTAGCCTCAGAAACAGTGGGAAACAGTGCTTCTATACTAATTGCCAGGCGCTGAGACGAATGCCGCCAAGATCGAGCGTCTATGACACGGTTCAAGAATTAGCCTCAGAAACAGTGGTTCTGAACATGCTGCCAATAGCTCGCCTGGGAAACATCCAGAGAAGTCCAAGATAGTGTTTTTTAGACTGGCTGCCACGAGCTGAAACGAATGCAGCCAAGAGCGAGCGTCTGTGACTTACGGTTCAAAAGTTATTCACAGAAACATGGTTCTGAACTTTGCTGCCAGCCGCGAAAGCGAAAATAACCAAGATCGAGCGTCTAGGATTTACTTGTCAATAGCTCGCCTGGGAAACATCCAGAGAAGTCAAAGACAGTGCTTCTATACTAATTGCCAGGCGCTGAGACGAATGCCGCCAAGATCTAGCGTCTATGACTTACGGTTCAAGAATTAGCCTCAGAAACAGTGGGAAACAGTGCTTCTATACTAATTGCCAGGCGCTGAGACGAATGCCGCCAAGATCGAGCGTCTATGACACGGTTCAAGAATTAGCCTCAGAAACAGTGGTTCTGAACATGCTGCCAATAGCTCGCCTGGGAAACATCCAGAGAAGTCCAAGATAGTGTTTTTTAAACTGGCTGCCACGAGCTGAAACGAATGCAGCCAAGAGCGAGCGTCTGTGACTTACGGTTCAAAAGTTATTCACAGAAACATGGTTCTGAACTTTGCTGCCAGCCGCGAAAGCGAAAATAACCAAGATCGAGCGTCTAGGATTTACTTGTCAATAGCTCGCCTGGGAAACATCCAGAGAAGTCAAAGACAGTGCTTCTATACTAATTGCCAGGCGCTGAGACGAATGCCGCCAAGATCTAGCGTCTATGACTTACGGTTCAAGAATTAGCCATAGAAACAGTGGGAAACAGTGCTTCTATACTAATTGCCAGGCGCTGAGACGAATGCCGCCAAGATCGAGCGTCTATGACTTACGGTTCAAGAATTAGCCTCTGAACATGCTGCCAATAGCTCGCCTGGGAAACATCCAGAGAGGTCCAAGATTGTGTTTTTTAGACTGGCTGCCACGAGCTGAAACGAATGCAGCCAAGAGCGAGCGTCTGTGACTTACGGTTCAAAAGTTATTCACAGAAACATGGTTCTGAACTTTGCTGCCAGCCGCGAAAGCGAAAATAACCAAGATCGAGCGTCTAGGATTTACTTGTCAATAGCTCGCCTGGGAAACATCCAGAGAAGTCAAAGACCGTGCTTCTATACTAATTGCCAGGCGCTGAGACGAATGCCGCCAAGATCGAGTGTCTAAGACTTACGGTTCAAGAATTAGCCTCAGAAACAGTGGTTCTGAACATGCTGCCAATAGCTCGCCTGGGAAACATCCAGAGAAGTCCAAGATAGTGTTTTTTTAGACTGGCTGCCACGAGCTGAAACGAATGCAGCCAAGAGCGAGCGTCTGTGACTTACGGTTCAAGAGTTATTCACAGAAACATGGTTCTGAACTTTGCTGCCAGCCGCGAAAGCGAAAATAACCAAGATCGAGCGTCTAGGATTTACTTTTCAATAGCTCGCCTGGGAAACATCCAGAGAAGTCAAAGACAGTGCTTCTATACTAATTGCCAGGCGCTGAGACGAATGCCGCCAAGATCTAGCGTCTATGACTTACGGTTCAAGAATTAGCCTCAGAAACAGTGGGAAATAGTGCTTCTATACTAATTGCCAGGCGCTGGGACGAATGCCGCCAAGATCGAGCGTCTATGACTTACGGTTCAAGAATTAGCCTCAGAAACAGTGGTTCTGAACATGCTGCCAATAGCTCGCCTGGGAAACATCCAGAGAAGTCCAAGATTGTGTTTTTTTAGACTGGCTGCCACGAGCTGAAACGAATGCAGCCAAGAGCGAGCGTCTGTGACTTACGGTTCAAAAGTTATTCACAGAAACATGGTTCTGAACTTTGCTGCCAGCCGCGAAAGCGAAAATAACCAAGATCGAGCGTCTAGGATTTACTTGTCAATAGCTCGCCTGGGAAACATCCAGAGAAGTCAAAGACCGTGCTTCTATACTAATTGCCAGGCGCTGAGACGAATGCCGCCAAGATCGAGCGTCTAAGACTTACGGTTCAAGAATTAGCCTCAGAAACAGTGGTTCTGAACATGCTGCCAATAGCTCGCCTGGGAAACATCCAGAGAAGTCCAAGATAGTGTTTTTTTAGACTGGCTGCCACGAGCTGAAACGAATGCAGCCAAGAGCGAGCGTCTGTGACTTACGGTTCAAGAGTTATTCACAGAAACATGGTTCTGAACTTTGCTGCCAGCCGCGAAAGCGAAAATAACCAAGATCGAGCGTCTAGGATTTACTTTTCAATAGCTCGCCTGGGAAACATCCAGAGAAGTCAAAGACAGTGCTTCTATACTAATTGCCAGGCGCTGAGACGAATGCCGCCAAGATCTAGCGTCTATGACTTACGGTTCAAGAATTAGCCTCAGAAACAGTGGGAAATAGTGCTTCTATACTAATTGCCAGGCGCTGAGACGAATGCCGCCAAGATCGAGCGTCTATGACTTACGGTTCAAGAATTAGCCTCAGAAACAGTGGTTCTGAACATGCTGCCAATAGCTCGCCTGGGAAACATCCAGAGAAGTCCAAGATTGTGTTTTTTAGACTGGCTGCCACGAGCTGAAACGAATGCAGCCAAGAGCGAGCGTCTGTGACTTACGGTTCAAAAGTTATTCACAGAAACATGGTTCTGAACTTTGCTGCCAGCCGCGAAAGCGAAAATAACCAAGATCGAGCGTCTAGGATTTACTTGTCAATAGCTCGCCTGGGAAACATCCAGAGAAGTCAAAGACAGTGCTTCTATACTAATTGCCAGGCGCTGAGACGAATGCCGCCAAGATCTAGCGTCTATGACTTACGGTTCAAGAATTAGCCTCAGAAACAGTGGGAAACAGTGCTTCTATACTAATTGCCAGGCGCTGAGACGAATGCCGCCAAGATCGAGCGTCTATGACACGGTTCAAGAATTAGCCTCAGAAACAGTGGTTCTGAACATGCTGCCAATAGCTCGCCTGGGAAACATCCAGAGAAGTCCAAGATAGTGTTTTTTAGACTGGCTGCCACGAGCTGAAACGAATGCAGCCAAGAGCGAGCGTCTGTGACTTACGGTTCAAAAGTTATTCACAGAAACATGGTTCTGAACTTTGCTGCCAGCCGCGAAAGCGAAAATAACCAAGATCGAGCGTCTAGGATTTACTTGTCAATAGCTCGCCTGGGAAACATCCAGAGAAGTCAAAGACAGTGCTTCTATACTAATTGCCAGGCGCTGAGACGAATGCCGCCAAGATCTAGCGTCTATGACTTACGGTTCAAGAATTAGCCTCAGAAACAGTGGGAAACAGTGCTTCTATACTAATTGCCAGGCGCTGAGACGAATGCCGCCAAGATCGAGCGTCTATGACACGGTTCAAGAATTAGCCTCAGAAACAGTGGTTCTGAACATGCTGCCAATAGCTCGCCTGGGAAACATCCAGAGAAGTCCAAGATAGTGTTTTTTAAACTGGCTGCCACGAGCTGAAACGAATGCAGCCAAGAGCGAGCGTCTGTGACTTACGGTTCAAAAGTTATTCACAGAAACATGGTTCTGAACTTTGCTGCCAGCCGCGAAAGCGAAAATAACCAAGATCGAGCGTCTAGGATTTACTTGTCAATAGCTCGCCTGGGAAACATCCAGAGAAGTCAAAGACAGTGCTTCTATACTAATTGCCAGGCGCTGAGACGAATGCCGCCAAGATCTAGCGTCTATGACTTACGGTTCAAGAATTAGCCATAGAAACAGTGGGAAACAGTGCTTCTATACTAATTGCCAGGCGCTGAGACGAATGCCGCCAAGATCGAGCGTCTATGACTTACGGTTCAAGAATTAGCCTCTGAACATGCTGCCAATAGCTCGCCTGGGAAACATCCAGAGAGGTCCAAGATTGTGTTTTTTAGACTGGCTGCCACGAGCTGAAACGAATGCAGCCAAGAGCGAGCGTCTGTGACTTACGGTTCAAAAGTTATTCACAGAAACATGGTTCTGAACTTTGCTGCCAGCCGCGAAAGCGAAAATAACCAAGATCGAGCGTCTAGGATTTACTTGTCAATAGCTCGCCTGGGAAACATCCAGAGAAGTCAAAGACCGTGCTTCTATACTAATTGCCAGGCGCTGAGACGAATGCCGCCAAGATCGAGCGTCTAAGACTTACGGTTCAAGAATTAGCCTCAGAAACAGTGGTTCTGAACATGCTGCCAATAGCTCGCCTGGGAAACATCCAGAGAAGTCCAAGATAGTGTTTTTTTAGACTGGCTGCCACGAGCTGAAACGAATGCAGCCAAGAGCGAGCGTCTGTGACTTACGGTTCAAGAGTTATTCACAGAAACATGGTTCTGAACTTTGCTGCCAGCCGCGAAAGCGAAAATAACCAAGATCGAGCGTCTAGGATTTACTTTTCAATAGCTCGCCTGGGAAACATCCAGAGAAGTCAAAGACAGTGCTTCTATACTAATTGCCAGGCGCTGAGACGAATGCCGCCAAGATCTAGCGTCTATGACTTACGGTTCAAGAATTAGCCTCAGAAACAGTGGGAAATAGTGCTTCTATACTAATTGCCAGGCGCTGGGACGAATGCCGCCAAGATCGAGCGTCTATGACTTACGGTTCAAGAATTAGCCTCAGAAACAGTGGTTCTGAACATGCTGCCAATAGCTCGCCTGGGAAACATCCAGAGAAGTCCAAGATTGTGTTTTTTTAGACTGGCTGCCACGAGCTGAAACGAATGCAGCCAAGAGCGAGCGTCTGTGACTTACGGTTCAAAAGTTATTCACAGAAACATGGTTCTGAACTTTGCTGCCAGCCGCGAAAGCGAAAATAACCAAGATCGAGCGTCTAGGATTTACTTGTCAATAGCTCGCCTGGGAAACATCCAGAGAAGTCAAAGACCGTGCTTCTATACTAATTGCCAGGCGCTGAGACGAATGCCGCCAAGATCGAGCGTCTAAGACTTACGGTTCAAGAATTAGCCTCAGAAACAGTGGTTCTGAACATGCTGCCAATAGCTCGCCTGGGAAACATCCAGAGAAGTCCAAGATAGTGTTTTTTTAGACTGGCTGCCACGAGCTGAAACGAATGCAGCCAAGAGCGAGCGTCTGTGACTTACGGTTCAAGAGTTATTCACAGAAACATGGTTCTGAACTTTGCTGCCAGCCGCGAAAGCGAAAATAACCAAGATCGAGCGTCTAGGATTTACTTTTCAATAGCTCGCCTGGGAAACATCCAGAGAAGTCAAAGACAGTGCTTCTATACTAATTGCCAGGCGCTGAGACGAATGCCGCCAAGATCTAGCGTCTATGACTTACGGTTCAAGAATTAGCCTCAGAAACAGTGGGAAATAGTGCTTCTATACTAATTGCCAGGCGCTGAGACGAATGCCGCCAAGATCGAGCGTCTATGACTTACGGTTCAAGAATTAGCCTCAGAAACAGTGGTTCTGAACATGCTGCCAATAGCTCGCCTGGGAAACATCCAGAGAAGTCCAAGATTGTGTTTTTTAGACTGGCTGCCACGAGCTGAAACGAATGCAGCCAAGAGCGAGCGTCTGTGACTTACGGTTCAAAAGTTATTCACAGAAACATGGTTCTGAACTTTGCTGCCAGCCGCGAAAGCGAAAATAACCAAGATCGAGCGTCTAGGATTTACTTGTCAATAGCTCGCCTGGGAAACATCCAGAGAAGTCAAAGACAGTGCTTCTATACTAATTGCCAGGCGCTGAGACGAATGCCGCCAAGATCTAGCGTCTATGACTTACGGTTCAAGAATTAGCCTCAGAAACAGTGGGAAACAGTGCTTCTATACTAATTGTCAGGCGCTGAGACGAATGCCGCCAAGATCGAGCGTCTATGACACGGTTCAAGAATTAGCCTCAGAAACAGTGGTTCTGAACATGCTGCCAATAGCTCGCCTGGGAAACATCCAGAGAAGTCCAAGATAGTGTTTTTTAGACTGGCTGCCACGAGCTGAAACGAATGCAGCCAAGAGCGAGCGTCTGTGACTTACGGTTCAAAAGTTATTCACAGAAACATGGTTCTGAACTTTGCTGCCAGCCGCGAAAGCGAAAATAACCAAGATCGAGCGTCTAGGATTTACTTGTCAATAGCTCGCCTGGGAAACATCCAGAGAAGTCAAAGACAGTGCTTCTATACTAATTGCCAGGCGCTGAGACGAATGCCGCCAAGATCTAGCGTCTATGACTTACGGTTCAAGAATTAGCCTCAGAAACAGTGGGAAACAGTGCTTCTATACTAATTGCCAGGCGCTGAGACGAATGCCGCCAAGATCGAGCGTCTATGACTTAC
The DNA here is from genome assembly GCF_050947455.1 of Rhinoderma darwinii. Lineage (NCBI taxonomy): Eukaryota > Metazoa > Chordata > Amphibia > Anura > Rhinodermatidae > Rhinoderma > Rhinoderma darwinii. Next base: position 52,171 of record NW_027462598.1, read on the forward strand.
GGTTCAAGAATTAGCCTCAGAAACAGTGGTTCTGAACATGCTGCCAATAGCTCGCCTGGGAAACATCCAGAGAAGTCCAAGATAGTGTTTTTTAGACTGGCTGCCACGAGCTGAAACGAATGCAGCCAAGAGCGAGCGTCTGTGACTTACGGTTCAAAAGTTATTCACAGAAACATGGTTCTGAACTTTGCTGCCAGCCGCGAAAGCGAAAATAACCAAGATCGAGCGTCTAGGATTTACTTGTCAATAGCTCGCCTGGGAAACATCCAGAGAAGTCAAAGACAGTGCTTCTATACTAATTGCCAGGCGCTGAGACGAATGCCGCCAAGATCTAGCGTCTATGACTTACGGTTCAAGAATTAGCCTCAGAAACAGTGGGAAACAGTGCTTCTATACTAATTGCCAGGCGCTGAGACGAATGCCGCCAAGATCGAGCGTCTATGACTTACGGTTCAAGAATTAGCCTCAGAAACAGTGGTTCTGAACATGCTGCCAATAGCTCGCCTGGGAAACATCCAGAGAGGTCCAAGATTGTGTTTTTTAGACTGGCTGCCACGAGCTGAAACGAATGCAGCCAAGAGCGAGCGTCTGTGACTTACGGTTCAAGAGTTATTCACAGAAACATGGTTCTGAACTTTGCTGCCAGCCGCGAAAGCGAAAATTACCAAGATCGAGCGTCTAGGATTTACTTGTCAATAGCTCGCCTGGGAAACATCCAGAGAAGTCAAAGACCGTGCTTCTATACTAATTGCCAGGCGCTGAGACGAATGCCGCCAAGATCTAGCGTCTATGACTTACGGTTCAAGAATTAGCCTCAGAAACAGTGGGAAACAGTGCTTCTATACTAATTGCCAGGCGCTGAGACGAATGCCGCCAAGATCGAGCGTCTATGACTTACGGTTCAAGAATTAGCCTCAGAAACAGTGGTTCTGAACATGCTGCCAATAGCTCGCCTGGGAAACATCCAGAGAAGTCCAAGATAGTGTTTTTTAGACTGGCTGCCACGAGCTGAAACGAATGCAGCCAAGAGCGAGCGTCTGTGACTTACGGTTCAAAAGTTATTCACAGAAACATGGTTCTGAACTTTGCTGCCAGCCGCGAAAGCGAAAATAACCAAGATCGAGCGTCTAGGATTTACTTTTCAATAGCTCGCCTGGGAAACATCCAGAGAAGTCAAAGACAGTGCTTCTATACTAATTGCCAGGCGCTGAGACGAATGCCGCCAAGATCTAGCGTCTATGACTTACGGTTCAAGAATTAGCCTCAGAAACAGTGGGAAATAGTGCTTCTATACTAATTGCCAGGCGCTGAGACGAATGCCGCCAAGATCGAGCGTCTATGACTTACGGTTCAAGAATTAGCCTCAGAAACAGTGGTTCTGAACATGCTGCCAATAGCTCGCCTGGGAAACATCCAGAGAAGTCCAAGATTGTGTTTTTTAGACTGGCTGCCACGAGCTGAAACGAATGCAGCCAAGAGCTAGCGTCTGTGACTTACGGTTCAAAAGTTATTCACAGAAACATGGTTCTGAACTTTGCTGCCAGCCGCGAAAGCGAAAATAACCAAGATCGAGCGTCTAGGATTTACTTTTCAATAGCTCGCCTGGGAAACATCCAGAGAAGTCAAAGACAGTGCTTCTATACTAATTGCCAGGCGCTGAGACGAATGCCGCCAAGATCTAGCGTCTATGACTTACGGTTCAAGAATTAGCCTCAGAAACAGTGGGAAATAGTGCTTCTATACTAATTGCCAGGCGCTGAGACGAATGCCGCCAAGATCGAGCGTCTATGACTTACGGTTCAAGAATTAGCCTCAGAAACAGTGGTTCTGAACATGCTGCCAATAGCTCGCCTGGGAAACATCCAGAGAAGTCCAAGATTGTGTTTTTTAGACTGGCTGCCACGAGCTGAAACGAATGCAGCCAAGAGCGAGCGTCTGTGACTTACGGTTCAAAAGTTATTCACAGAAACATGGTTCTGAACTTTGCTGCCAGCCGCGAAAGCGAAAATAACCAAGATCGAGCGTCTAGGATTTACTTGTCAATAGCTCGCCTGGGAAACATCCAGAGAAGTCAAAGACAGTGCTTCTATACTAATTGCCAGGCGCTGAGACGAATGCCGCCAAGATCTAGCGTCTATGACCTACGGTTCAAGAATTAGCCTCAGAAACAGTGGGAAACAGTGCTTCTATACTAATTGCCAGGCGCTGAGACGAATGCCGCCAAGATCGAGCGTCTATGACTTACGGTTCAAGAATTAGCCTCAGAAACAGTGGTTCTGAACATGCTGCCAATAGCTCGCCTGGGAAACATCCAGAGAAGTCCAAGATAGTGTTTTTTAGACTGGCTGCCACGAGCTGAAACGAATGCAGCCAAGAGCGAGCGTCTGTGACTTACGGTTCAAAAGTTATTCACAGAAACATGGTTCTGAACTTTGCTGCCAGCCGCGAAAGCGAAAATAACCAAGATCGAGCGTCTAGGATTTACTTTTCAATAGCTCGCCTGGGAAACATCCAGAGAAGTCAAAGACAGTGCTTCTATACTAATTGCCAGGCGCTGAGACGAATGCCGCCAAGATCTAGCGTCTATGACTTACGGTTCAAGAATTAGCCTCAGAAACAGTGGGAAATAGTGCTTCTATACTAATTGCCAGGCGCTGGGACGAATGCCGCCAAGATCGAGCGTCTATGACTTACGGTTCAAGAATTAGCCTCAGAAACAGTGGTTCTGAACATGCTGCCAATAG